>NW_025533711.1:0-300000 GCF_020615455.1 Coregonus clupeaformis
GGAGGTTTACATACACCTTAGCCAAATACATTTAAACTCAGTTTTTCACAATTCCCTGTTTTAGGTCAGTTAGGATCACCACTTTATTTTAAGAATGTGAAATGTCAGAATAATCAAATCAAATCAAATCAAATCAAATTTTATTGGTCACATGCGCCGAATACAACAGGTGCAGACATTACAGTGAAATGCTTACTTACAGCCCTTAACCAACAGTGCATTTATTTTAAACAAAAAAAGTAAGAATAAAACAACAACAAAAAAGAGTGTTGAGAAAAAAAAGAGCAGAAGTAAAATAAAGTGACAGTAGGGAGGCTATATATACAGGGGGGTACCGTTGCAGAGTCAATGTCGGGGGCTACCGACTAGTTGAGGTAGTTGAGGTAATATGTACATGTGGGTAGAGTTAAAGTGACTATGCATAAATACTTAACAGAGTAGCAGCAGCGTAAAAGGATGGGGTGGGGGGGCAGTGCAAATAGTCAGGTAGCCATGATTAGCTGTTCAGGAGTCTTATGGCTTGGGGGTAGAAGCTGTTGAGAAGTCTTTTGGACCTAGACTTGGCACTCCGGTACCGCTTGCCGTGCGGTAGCAGAGAGAACAGTCTATGACTAGGGTGGCTGGAGTCTTTGACAATTTTGAGGGCCTTCCTCTGACACCGCCTGGTATAGAGGTCCTGGATGGCAGGAAGCTTTGCCCCAGTGATGTACTGGGCGTCGCACTACCCTCTGGTGCCTTGCGGTCGGAGGCCAAGCAGTTGCCATACCAGGCGGTGATGCAACCAGTCAGGATGCTCTCGATGGTGCAGCTGTAGAATTTTGAGGATCTGAGGACCCATGCCAAATCTTTTTAGTCTCCTGAGGGGGAATAGGCTTTGTCGTGCCCTCTTCACGACTGTCTTGGTGTGTTTGGACCATGATAGTTCGTTGGTGATGTGGACACCAAGGAACTTGAAGCTCTCAACCTGTTCCACTACAGCCCCGTCGATGAGAATGGGGCGTGCTCAGTCCTATTTTTTTCCTGTAGTCCAAAATCATCTCCTTTGTCTTGGTCACGTTGAGGGAGAGGTTGTTGTCCTGGCACCACACGGCCATATCTCTGACCTCCTCCCTATAGGCTGTCTCATCGTTGTCGGTGATCAGGCCTACCACTGTTGTGTCGTCGGCAAACTTAATGATGGTGTTGGAGTCGTGCCTGGCCATGCAGTCATGGGTGAACAGAGAGTACAGGAGGGGGACTGAGCACGCACCCCTGAGGGGCCCCGTGTTGAGGATCAGTGTGGCAGATGTGTTGTTACCTACCCTTACCACCTGGGGGCGGCCCGTCAGGAAGTCCAGGATCCAGTTGCAGAGGGAGGTGTTTAGTCCCCAGGATCCTTAGCTTAGTGATGAGCTTAGAGGGCACTATGGTGTTGAATGCTGAGCTGTAGTCAATGAATAGCATTCTCACATAGGTGTTCCTCTTGTCCAGGTGGGAAAGGGCAGTGTGGAGTGCGATAGAGATTGCATCATCTGTGGATCTGTTGGGGCGGTATGCAAATTGGAGTGGGTCTAGGGTTTCTGGGATAATGCTGTTGATGTGAGCCATGACCAGCCTTTCAAAGCACTTCATGGCTACAGACGTCAGTGCTACGGGTCGGTAGTCATTTAGGCAGGTTATCTTAGAGTCCTTGGGCACGGGACTATGGTGGTCTGCTTGAAACATGTTGGTATTACAGACTCAGTCAGGGACATGTTGAAAATGTCAGTGAAGACACTTGCCAGTTGGTCAGCACATGCTCGGAGTACACGTCCTGGTAATCCGTCTGGCCCTGCGGCCTTGTGAATGTTGACCTGCTTAAAAGTCTTACTCACATCGGCTACGGAGAGTGTGATCACATAGTCATCCGGAACAGCTGGTGCTCTCATGCATGCTTCAATGTTGCTTGCCTCGAAGCGAGCATAGAAGTGGTTTAGCTCGTCTGGTAGGCTTGTGTCACTGGGCAGCTCGCGGCTGTGCTTCCCTTTGTAGTCTGTAATAGTTTTCAAGCCCTGCCACATCCGACGAGCGTCAGAGCCAGTGTAGTATGATTCAATCTTAGACCTGTATTGACTCTTTGCCTGTTTGATGGTTCATCGGAGGTCATAGCGGGATTTCTTATAAGTGTCCGGGTTAGAGTCCCGTTCCTTGAAAGCGGCAGCTCTACCCTTTAGCTCAGTGCGGATGTTTCCTGTAATCCATGGCTTCTGGTTGGGGTATGTACGTACGGTCACTGTGGGGACGACATCATCGATGCACTTATTGATGAAGCCAGTGACTGATGGTGTACTCCTCAATGCTGTCTGAAGAATCCCGGAACATGTTCCAGTCTGTGCTAGCAAAACAGTCCTGTAGCTTAGCATCTGCGTCATCTGACCACTTTTTTATTAACCGAGTCACTGGTGCTTCCTGCTTTAGTTTTTGCTTATAAGCAGGAATCAGGAGGATAGAGTTATGGTCAGATTTTGCCAAATGGAGGGCGAGGGAGAGCTTTGTATGCGTCTCTGTGTGTGGAGTAAAGGTGGTCTAGAGTTTTTTTCCTCTGGTTGCACATTTAACATGCTGGTAGAAATTAGGTAGAACGGATTTAAGTTTCCCTGCATTAAAGTCCCCGGCCACTAGGAGCGCTGCATCTGGATGAGCGTTTTCCTGTTGATTAATGGCCTTGTACAACTCATTCAGTGCAATCTTAATGCCAGCATTGGTTTGTGGTGGTAAATAGACAGCTATGAAAAATATAGATGAAAACTCTCTTGGTAAATAGTGTGGTCTACAGCTTATCATAAGATATTCTACCTCAGGCGAGCAAAACCTTGAGACTTCCTTAGTATTTGATTTTGTGCACCAGCTGTTGTTTACAAATATACACAGACCGCCACCCCTTGTCTTACCGGAGTCGGCCGTTCTGTCCTGCCGATGTAGCGTATAGCCCGCTAGCTGAATGTTATCATTGTTGTCGTTCAGCCACGACTCCGTGAAACATAAGATATTACAGTTTTTAATGTAGAGAGAATGATTTATTTCAGCTTTTATTTAATTAATCACATTCCCAGTGGGTCAGAAGTTTGCATACACTCAATTAGTATTTGGTAGCATTGCCTTTAAATTGTTTAACTTGGGTCAAACGTTTTGAACAGCCTTCACAAGCTTCCCACAATAAGTTGGGTGAATTTTGTCCCATTCCTCCTGACAGAGCTGGTGTAACTGAGTCAGGTTTGTAGGCCTCCTTGTTCGCACACGCTTTTTCAGTTCTGCCCACACATTTTCTATAGAATTGAGGTCAGGGCTTTGTGATGGCCACTCCAATACCTTGACTTTGTTGTCCTTAAGCCATTTCGACACAACTTTGGAAGTATGCTTGGGGTCATTGTCCATTTGGAAGACCCATTTGCGACCAAGCTTTAACTTCCTGACTGATGTCTTGAGATGTTGTTTCAATATATCCACATCATTTTCCTTCCTCATGATGCCATCTATTTTGTGAAGTGCACCAGTCCCTCCTGCAGCAAAGCACCCCCACAGCATGATGCTGCCACCCCCGTGCGTCACGGTTGGGATGGTTTTCTTCGGCTTGCAAGCAATCCCCTTTTTCCTCCAAACATAATGATGGTCATTATGGCCAAACAGTTCTATTTTTGTTTCATCAGACCAGAGAACATTTCTCCCAAAAGTACGATCTTTGTTCCCATGTGCAGTTGCAAACCGTAGTCTGGCTTTTTTATGGTGGTTTTGGAGCAGTGGCTTCTTCCTTGCTGAGCGGCCTTTCAGGTTATGTCGATATAGGACTCGTTTTACTGTGGATATAGATACTTTTGTACCTGTTTCCTCCAGCATCTTCACAGGGTCCTTTGCTGTTGTTCTGGGATTGATTTGCACTTTTCGCACCACAGTATGTTCATCTCTAGGAGACAGAATGCGTCTCCTTCCTGAGCGGTATGACGGCTGCGTGGTCCCATGATGTTTATACTTGCGTACTATTGTTTGTACAGATGAACGTGGTACCTTCAGGCATTTGGAAATTGCTCCCAAGGATGAACCAGACTTGTGGAGGTCTGCCATTTTTTTTCTGAGGTCTTGGCTGATTTCTTTAGATTTTCCCATGATGTCAAGCAAACAGGCACTGAGTTTGAAGGTAGGCCTTGAAATACATCCACAGGTACACCTCCAATTGACTCAAATGATGTCAATTAGCCTATCAGAAGCTTCTAAAGCCATGAATTTTCCAAGCTGTTTAAAGGCACAGTCAACTTAGTGTATGTAAACTTCTGACCCACTGGAATTGTGATACAGTGAATTATAAGTTAAATAATTTGTCTGTAAACAATTGTTGGAAAAATTACTTGTGTCATGCACAAAGTAGATGTCCTAACTGACTTGCCAAAACTATAGTTTGTTAACAAGACATTTGTGGAGTGGTTGAAAAACGAGTTTTAATGACTCCAACCTAAGTGTATGTAGACTTCCGACTTCAATTGTATATGTAGCCTAAATGGAAAAAGCATAGTGTCACGATCGTCTTGACGAGAAGTAGACCAATACGCAGCGTGTTGCACGAACATGGTGATCTTTATTATCTTTAGAGATAACCTATACAATACACAAAACAATAAACGACTCGTGAAGTCCACGGTGACAAAGACCGACAAGGAACAAAAACCCACAAACACAAAGTGAAACACAGACAGTTAAATATGGCTCCCAATCAGAGACAACCAGCCAAACAGCTGACACTCGTTGCCTCTGATTGGGAGTCACTCAGGCAAACATAGAAACAGACTAACTAGAACCCCCAACATAGACATATACCACATAGAACAAACACACTCTGGCTCAACAAATAGAGTCCATTAGCCAGGGTGTGACAGTACCCCCCCCTAAAGGCGCGGAACAGGGGAGGGCTGGGTGGGCACACCTCCTCGGCGGCGGTTCTGGCTCCGGGCTTGCCCACCACCCTCCAATAAACCCCCCATAGCGCCCCTGGTCCGGTCTGGTCCCGCTGGCTGGAGCTGACCTGGACGTAGCAGGAGCGGCTAGCTTCAGCTCCGTTGTGGAGCCGTTGACCCGTACCTGGTTAGGCACCGGTGACCCAGGCACGGGTTGTGCCGGACAGACGACTCGCACCCCTGGCTTGGTGCGTGGAGCAGCAACGGGCCGGACCGGGCTGACGATGCGCACCCCTGGCTTGGTGCGTGGAGCCGGAACGGGCCTCACCGGACTGACGACTCGCACCCCAGGCTTGGTGCGAGTGGCAGGAACGGGCTGGACCAGGCTGACGACTCGCACCCCTGGCTTGGTGCGAGTAGCAGGAACGGGCCTCACCGGACTGACGACTCGCACCCCTGGCTTGGTGCGAGTGGCAGGAACGGGGCTGGACCAGACTGGCGACTCGCACCCCTGGCTTGGTGCGAGTAGCAGGAACGGGCTGGACCAGGCTGACGACTCGCACCCCTGGCTTGGTGCGAGTGGCAGGAACGGGCTGGACCAGGCTGACGACTCGCACCCCTGGCTTGGTGCGAGTGGCAGGAACAGGCCGGGCTGGCGACGCGCACCGTAGGCTTGGTGCGTGGAGCAGGGACAGGCCGGACAGGGCTGGCGACGCACACCGTAGGCTTGGTGCGTGGAGCAGGAACAGGCCGGGCTGGGCTGGCGACGCACACCGTAGGCTTGGTGCGTGGAGCAGGGACAGGCCGGGCTGGGCTGGCGACGCACACCGTAGGCTTGGTGCGAGGAGGAGGAACGGGTTGGACCAGGCTGACGACTCGCAGCGTAGGCTTGGTGCGAGGGGCAGGAACATGCCGGGCTGGGCTGGTGGCGTGCACCTTACACTTAGTGCGGGAAGCAGGAACGGGCCGGACCGGACTGGTGACGCACACCACTTGCTTGGTGTGAGGAGCGGGACTGGGTTTCGTCATAACCCCCGCTCCCTCAGCTGCCTACCGAGTTCCTCTCGCCGTGCCTCCTTTCTCACCCTTTCCCTTATCGCCTCCAAATGCTCCATCCTCTGCAACACTACCTCCTGCTCCCTCGTCGCCCCTGCCGTGTGCCCCCCCCTAAAAATGTTTTGGGGTTGCCTCTCGCCTGTCCGACGTTGACCCTGCTGACGCCGCTGCTCCTCTCTCCGTCGCCTCTCCACCGTCTCAATCCATGGCCGGCGATCCATCCCGGCCAGGATCTCCTCCCAGGTCCAGGACCCTTTCCCGTCTAATATCTCCTCCCATGACCAGGCTGCCTGCTCCTGGACACGCTGCTTGGTCCTGGTATGGTGGGTTTTTCTGTCACGATCGTCAGGGAGAGAAGTAGACCAATACGCAGCATGTTGCACGAACATGGTGATCTTTATTATCTTTAGAGATAACCTATACAATACACAAAACAATAAACGACTCGTGAAGTCCACGGTGACAAAGACCGACAAGGAACAAAAACCCACAAACACAAAGTGAAACACAGACAGTTAAATATGGCTCCCAATCAGAGACAACCAGCCAAACAGCTGACACTCGTTGCCTCTGATTGGGAGTCACTCAGGCAAACATAGAAACAGACTAACTAGAACCCCCAACATAGACATATACCACATAGAACAAACACACTCTGGCTCAACAAATAGAGTCCATTAGCCAGGGTGTGACACATAGGCCCTGGGCCTTTTTATTAGGCTAATCCTGCATTGGATTGAAGTGTTGTAGTTATTGTATTGGATGGCATTTCTCAGGAAGAAATCTGAGGAACAAAATGTCACAATATTTTATTATGAATGTCTTGTTGTACTGTGGCCCAGCTCTATTCTGGTACCAATTTTCTGTTCTATTAATGTGCCTCATGGCCCCATGCCTTGCCTACCCAGGAAGTAAGTGCTTATGGGAATTGTAATTAAATATGGTGTTAATAATGCTATTATTTTACATTTACATAAAAAAAAAAAAAAATACTGTATTAACATATAAAAAGTATTACAAATGGGAAATATCTAAACTATTGAGCTGCCAGAGCAAGAGATAAAGTGAAAATGTGGCAACTTCCTCAACAGAGAAAAGCATTAGCCAGAATAGGAAAGAAACAACCATTTTTATTTAACTAGGCAAGTTAGTTAAGAACAAATTCTTATTTACAATGATGGCTTACTCCGGCCAAACCCAGACGACGCTGGGCCAATTGTGTGCCGCCCCGGGACTCCCAATCACGGCCGGATTGTAATACAGCCTGGAATCAAACCAGGGTCTGTAGTGACGCCTCTAGCACTGAGATGCTGTGCCTTAGACTACTGCACCACTTGGGAGCTTCAGATGGGCAAGGTCAGTAATGTGTTTTTAAAGCCTGCTTTTAATGGCAAAAAACAAAGCACTTCAAATATATTAATTGTCTTTGTTTTAAAACTAAGAGTGTGAAGAAGAGCATGCTCAATTCTATCCATCTATGAGGCCTGAGAGCCAATTGGAGATATTAATTCCAGGCTCTCTTGCTGGCAGGGCAGTCCTCTGCGTCCCACCCCAGGTAGTGGCACCTCTTCCTATTGTTAGACTGAGACTCAATTCTCAGTCCTCTTGTAGGAATGCAGAGATCTCAACTGGAGAGCCCGTCTGAAGTCCTGGGCTGAAGATCAAGAGGGACAAAGTGTTAGATGATGAAAATGAAGAAACCAGTATACAAATGTAAGGATCTGTAAACAAAGTACTATATGTTAATGTACAGTACGTAGCCTATTGTATGAATGTATGATTTTATTTTACTACTGCAGAGTCTTATAAGCACATGTGGGCTGAGCATCCTGAAAATGCAAGACACTATAATAATACATGAAATCATACTATACTACACCCTAAGAGCCCTTACATGTATCTGAGATCCACATATTCCATAGTTCCTCCTTAATAATAGTAAAGCATACATTTGAGGTGGGTGTCTCAGAGTGCTTGCTGTGGGTGGAGCCAGAGCATCGGGAAATATCCTGGGAGTCTAGGACGGATATGGTGGTTGTTCTAATGTACATAACATCTTCATCATGAGTCACAGAGCGGCGGGGAATATCCTGGGACTCCAGGAAGGACCTGGTGGTTGTTCCCATGTACACCACATCATCTGCAGGAGCTAAAAAGCAACAGGGACTGTCCTAGGGAGTCCAAGCCCTCTGGTTAAGAGACTCCCAGGGGCTGTTGGGCTGCTCAGGGCTCCCTGCTCCGCTGGAGTCAGGAGTCCAGACACAGGGTGGCTCTGTGGATCAACAGGGACAACGTGACAGATGGTAAAGAGGTTGAAACAACACTCAAACAAACCAATCCAATGCAAAATCAAGCAAATTAGACAAATTAGACAAACTACCACACGAGACAGAGGAAGAACTCATAACTGACAGGTAGCCAGGGTTGTCATAGTGATCATAGCCAGACTGGAACGATTGGTTCCAGGCATTCAAATGAGGCAAGCCCCAATCTATAGATCAAGAGGGAACATTTTTTGCTCGTAAAGAGAGTGGATTGAGCAATTTACCAGAAAAATTAATTGACCAATAATCAAAGTTTAGCAGACTAAGCAGCATGGTAGAGTAAGATCTTATCCGAGAGGTGGTTTGAGATACTACGGAGCTCTTCGTTCTACTAGGGGAGTAGGCATCAGTGGTCTCAGACCAACAGGACTGGGTCAACCCAGAGCGGTGAGGACGTTCCTGGGGAGTCAAAGCCCTCTGGTCTGGTCGGGTCTCCCGAAACATGGTGGGTCTGTGGATCAACAGGGACAAAGTGTCAGATGTTAAGGAGAGTGGAACAACACACTCAAACAAACTAATCCAATACCAAATTAAGCAAATTAGATCAACTACAGTACCACACTAGACAGAGATGGAACTCATACCTGATAGGTAGTCAAGGTCTTCTGACTGAGAGGACTGGTCTCTACTGAGACAGGAAGGAGGTTGGCCCATAACTCTCCCAATCAGATGACTACATAATTGTCATCCTCATCAACAATTGATTATGCAACAAACTGAACCAAATCTTCAGGGGTACTCTGATTACTTGAGCCTGAAAATTAAAAGGATGATTGACCTGTAAAATGTCATTCTATAAACAAACACAATGTTATAAATCAAAATAAAATGGAGTAACCTACCAGAAAAAATAATTTACCAATATTCAAAGATTAGCAAAGATCTCTATCTATGGTATAGTTATTTAGATTTGTTTTGTAGATTTTTCTTAGCTCTTACCTAAGAAGTGGTTCACAAAGTTGGTTGAATGGATCACATCATTGTCATCCTCATGAACACCAGAGTTGGAGGGAATGGAGTAATCTATGAACTTCACAAGATCTCCAGGGGTCATATTGGGACCCAAGCCTGGTGTTGAAAAGGATGGGTGATCATTTGCATTCATAGTTGCATCCATAGTCACACGTCTGCACTGTATGAGCAAGATGTCTGTTCTGAATTAATTGTGTTAAATTGTGTCTTTTGGTGATAATGTTTGATTATGACATCATTGATATCATCATGACATCATTGATGCTGGTAAGATGATGCAACCTTTACAATTGTAATGATATTTCAACAATATTGCTTTAGCCATAGACAATATACCAATAGTGTTCTATATCTATGGTTTTAGCCACAGCTACAAAAATGTGATAATTTTTATGTGGTTTTAACAGCCATCTCCATGGTAATCAAATTCTAATGCATGGTGCATAGAAGCACGGAATCCATAAGAATGTTTTGTCATAATTTAAATGTTTTAATCAGAACTTTGAATCTATGTATGAATTCTGAATGGCCAATACGTTATAAGGTACAATTACTAAATAAGAGCAAGTCTACAAGATAATCAGTGGTGTTTCTTTTGATGCAGTATTGGGTATATAAGTCAAGTTGATTCAAATACAGTTACATCAATCTCATAACAGGGGAGCTTTGCAGACAATTTCAAAGAAAATATTGATATTTTGTTTTGGTCAAACATTTATTGAATTTATATTTATATGACTTTAAAAGCAGTTGTTACAGTTTGTACAATATACACAATGTATAAAGTATCCAACATGACACATTTATTTGAGTAACTTTTCTCCAAATATTAGATATGACATATCAGGTGTTGTATGTCAACTTTCCATGAAACTACTGCAAAAATATACACTTTGACAGTTTTATAACCCATATAAATCAATTTCCACATTGTTATGATGGTGAATTATAAATAAGAATACAGCTTAATAATAAAAGGAGTAAAATACACATTACAGTTGTACAGTGTATGACAGTGTGTGGTCCTCTGTAGCTCAGCTGGTAGAGCATGGCGCTTGTAACGCCAGGGTAGTGGGTTCGATCCCCGGGACCACCCATATGTAAAAATGTATGCACACATGACTGTAAGTCACTTTGGATAAAAGCGTCTGCTAAATGGCATATTATTATTATTATGACTACATTCACAGGTATGACTTACACCTTCTATAGCCCAGTAGATATGTTTTTTTAAATAAGTGCATAAATCGTCAAGCTTTCCTTCACAATATGCTAGCTAGGACTAGGTAATAACTGAGTTATTATGCAATATCTGTAAAGAACAGGTGTTTGCTTTTGTATTGGAGAAAGTATTTAGCCTGAGTGCCAGTCTGTTTGTGCTATTATGCCAACTCCTTGTCCTAGGCATGTTTGGTTTGTCAATGAGCAATTGAGTTAGCAAGAGCACAACCAGATCTGAGACCAAGCTAGGTCTTTGCAAGTGCAAAATCAAAGAAAACATACAAGTCATCATGCAAACCACTGGCGAAAGAAAATAACAGTGTGCCTAAAAAAATTGGACATTTATGAAAAAGTCATAATTGTAAACTTCATCTTACATAAATCTCAATAAGTATCAAAAAGCTGATAATGAATTACTGTACCATACACTAGGTCAATCATGTTTGATCGTAAATAGCTATCATCTTCCATGTATTATGTTTTGGGCATTACTGATTTATAAATGGGTATGATGGTATGGTTGAATAGTTTTCTGTAGCCGTATTAATCCTCATATTCTTCAACAATACCCTTTAAACCCATTTGGTTTGGACTCACACAGGGGAATCATTATCACTTAAATCACCTAAATCTCTCAAAAGCACATATACAGTATCTCAATACATCTCATACACAAACAAACAAACAAACAAAAACAGAGTAGGTTAGACCTACAACCAGTATAGTATTCATGTGGAATGGAAACCAGGTTTTGCTGTGCTAACTACAACCGCTGTTTAATATTCAAGCAATGGCTCAGTGGGTCGACACATCAGGGTTGTGTTCATTAGGTCACACAACGGGAAACGTTTTAAACAATTTTTGCAATGGACAAGTCAAGGTATTTGTTTAAACCAGAGAACCAATGCTGAGCAGACAAGCCAGCAGAGCAGCAGTGACCAATGCTAAAGGGAAGTGAGGACCTCTAGTGGCAGAAGAAGGAACGTTCAGAGTACCATCCAGCTTGAGGCAGGAGGTTATGGAGGTGTTGCAGCACTCTTGGTGGCATGTTTCTGCTGTGGTCGTACACCAGGTGTTTCTTGTGCAGTTGGCATTGCAGCCTCCAATCCACATTGTTATTGAACCATCTGTCTTCTTTTTCAGCTGAAAAGAGAAACGTGGATTGGGAATGGATGGAGTTTGATGAGTTTAAGGATGTACGAGATTGGCGAAAGGAAATTATCTCTTGTCTGAGTGATGTTATTGAGATGATAACAGATAATCATTCTTGTCGTGGCCAAATGTATTTTCCTTCTTTCGTTATCAAATACTTAAAGTGTACATTTGTCGCCTACAGCATTTACAGTTCAATGAAGCCTGTCTAGTTTGTCTAGTATGGGTATAGAATGATGAATAGGGTAGAGTGGGGGTGCACTATTAAGCCTACCTCACAGTAGGGCTGGTTGAGGGGACAAGGCATTGGATCTTTGGTTATCCAAGTCTTGTAACAGTTCTGCTCTGTGCACTGAAACATCTGGCACTTCTTAAGATTCTGTAAATAGATGGATGATGTTAATAAATGCGGTTAAATTCACAGACATGGAGTCGTTTGCACACACACACACATACATACACACACACACACACACACTAGGGCTGGCACAATTACCGTATAATCGTGTAACTGACGATTATGAATGAAGACAGTCATGAAAATAAAATAACCTTCATAACCGTTTAAAAAAACAAAGTATTCACACCCCTTCACTTTTTCCACATTTTGTTGTGTTACAAAGTGGGATAAAAATGTGTCAACGATCTACACAAAATACTGTGTAATGTCAAAGTGAAAGAAAAATTATAACATTTGTAAAGAATCTATGAAAAATAAAACACTAATATACATTACCTTGATTAGATAAGTATTCAACCCCCATAACATGATGCAGTCACCACTATGCTTGAAAATATGGAGAGTGGTACTCAGTAATGTGTTGTATTGGATTTGCCCCAAACATAACACTTTGTATTCAGGACACTAAAGTATTACTTTAGTGCCTTGTTGCAAACAAGATGCATGTTTTGGAATATTTTTTACAGGCTTCCTTCTTTTCACTCTGTCAATTAGGTTAATATTGTGGAGTAACTACAATTATACTCATGGTGAAATCCCTGAGCGGTTTCATTCCTCTCCGGCAACTGCGTTAGGTAAGATGCCTATAGTCCATTAAAAAAACTGGAGGCCTCTTACACTTCAATGTTGTGATGCGAAAATCCTGGCGAAATGCATAGCACATAGAATAAAAAAGGTTTAACCAGATATTGTTCATCCTGATCAGACAGGTTTTGTACATGGACGATATATTAGAGATAATATTCAACAATTACTTGAAACAATTGAACATTATGAAACATCAAAGATACCAGGCCTGGTCTTCATAGAAGATTTTGAAAAGGAGTTTGATAAAGTACGACTAGAATTTATATATAAAAGTCTGGATTACTTTAATTTCGGTGAATCTCTTATACAATGAGTTATAGTTATGTACAGCAACCCCAAATGTAAAATAGTAAATAATGGTTACTTCTCAGAAAGTATTGAGCTTTTAAGAGGAGTAAAACAAGGCTGTCTGTTGTCTCCATATCTATTTGTTATGCCCATTGAAATGCTAGCTATTAAAATCAGATCCAAGAAGAACATCAATGGGTTAGAAATCCAGGGAATAAAAACAAAAGTGTCAATGTATGCCGATGACTCAAGTTTTTTCTTAAGTCCGCAATCTGGATCCCTGCACAGTCTCAATCTGGATCCCTGCACAGTCTCAATCTGGATCCCTGCACAGTCTCAATCTGGATCCCTGCACAGTCTCACTGAAGATCTGGATCACTTTTCTGGCCTCTCTGGACTAAAACCTAATTATGACAAGTGTACCATATTACGCATTGGATCGTTAAAAAGACACACTACCTTGTAGTTTACCAATAAAATGGGCGGATGGTGAGGTAGACATACTTGTTATTCACATCTTTAAAAATATAAATGAACTTACCACAATCAATTTCAATAGAAAGTTTGCAAAAATAGATAAGATTCTGCAACCATGGAGAGGTAAATATTTCTCTATTCATGGAAAAATCACATTGATTAACTCTTTGGTCCTATCACAGTTTACTTACTTACTAATGGCACTGCCTACTCCAGACGACAAAAAATATTTCGTTTTATTTGGAATGCTAAGCCTGACAAAATTAAACGTGCCTATTTATGTAATTAATATGAGTTTGGGGGGCTAAAATGGTTAAATATTAAAGCTTTAAACCTCTCACTAAAAGCTTCACTCATACATAAGTTATACTTAAACCCAAAATGGGTTATTAAGAAAGGCTCATCCGTTGTTCAAAACTTGCCTTTTTGCCTTTATACAGATTACAACTTCTCATTTCCGACTAATTGAAAATGAGATTTTGTTAAAGTATCGCCCTTTCTTAAACAAGCCATACAAAGCTGGTTACAATTTCAGTTTTATCCTCCAGAAATGATATAACAAATATTACAACAAATGTTATGGTTAAACTCAAATATACTGATAAATAAAAAAACATTATTTATGGTAAAAATGTTTAAAATGTTTATTATATTTATTAATGATATTATGAATAAAAACAGAGGAGGTATGTCACATATGCAGCTATCGAAAATATATGGGAATCTGCTCAATCCACACTTACAAACAACTGATTGCAGCATTACTACAAAAATGGAGGAGGCAAGTGTTTATTTTGCTAATTTGCACCCCAGTATCTCTATTTGCACATCATCTCTTGCCTCCTCCATTATCATTCCAGTGTTAATACTAATTGTAATTATTTTGCACTATGGCCTATTTATTGCCTTACCTCCATAACTTGCTACATTTGCACACACTGTATATATATTTTCTGTTGTATTTTGACTTTATGTTTTGTTTTACCCCATATGTAACTCTGTGTTGTTGTTTTTATCGCACTGCTTTGCTTTATCTTGGCCAGGTCGCAGTTGTAAATGAGAACTTGTTCTCAACTGGCCTACCTGGTTAAATAAAGGTTAAATTACATAAATTTAAAAAAAAGTGGAAAAGGGAGGTAGGGAACTTGTTTACCTGCCGTATATTAAAGAAAGGTATTGGCATAAATAGAAAAATATACCAGTTTCATTTAAGGACAACAATGTTGACAGCTGAGATTTTCAATGTACCGATTGCATGGCACATGGCTTATGAACTGGTACAAAAAAGAACACTTGATTCAACACTTAAGAGTTTTTCAATTTAAATTCTTATACAAAATTCTTGCCACCAACAGAATGCTATATATATGGGACATACAACAGTCTCAGCTCTGTAGATTTTGCTGTGAAGAGACAGAATCACAATATAATTTATTCTGATATTGCCCCTATGTAGCTTGTTTCTGGTCACAGGTTCAGGAATGGTTAAAAAATCACAACATTCACTTAAAATTAACCTTACAAATAGCAGTGTTGGGCGATTTGGAAAGCCATAGTCAGTCAATAAATAATATAATAATACTCGTAGGAAAGGTTTTCATCTTAAGTTCACAATCTGTGGACACTATACCATTAGAAAGGTTGAAAATGTATGTAAAACATCACAGCACAATTGGAAAATATATGGCACATGGAAACCAAACGAGGAAGGTCTATGGTGATAGGTGGGATGGGCTGAGAGTTGCTGAGGGGTGGGATTGAAGAGTTTATGCTTGGTAATGTATTATTGTTATGTGACTGCTTTATATAAAAGTAGCATGTATGTAAAATGTGTATGCAAAATGTGTATGTAAAATGTATATGTAGCAGAAAAGCTGTAAAAAAAAAATAATAATTTGTGCTCCGAACAGGAATGGGTTAATAATTATAAAAATAAAAATAAAAAGATGCCTATGTCTTTGTAGTGACTGAGTGTATTGATACACCATCCAAAGTGAAATTAATAACTTCACCATGCTCAAAGGGATATTCTATGTCTGCTTTTTTATATTTTTACCGATCTACCAATAGGTGCCTTTCTTTGCGAAACATTGGAAAATCTCCCTGGTCTTTGTGGTTGAATCTGTGTTTGAAATTCACTACTTGATTGAGGAACCTTACCGCTAATTCTATGTGTGGGGTACAGAGATGAGGTAGTCATTCAAAAATCATGTTAAACACTATTATTGCACACAGGGTCAGTCCATTTAACTTATGTGACTTGTTAAGCACATTTTTACTCCTGAACTTATTTAGGTTTGCCATAACAAAGGGGTTGAATACATATTGACTCAAGACACTTCAGCTTTTCATTTTATATTAATTTGTAAAAATGACAAAAAAAAGGCCAGTGACAAAAAACTAAATTCAAGCCATTTTAAATTCAGGCTGTAACAACAAAATGTGGAAAAGGTCAAGGGGTGTGAATCATTTTGTTACGTTACAGCCTTATTCTAAAATGGATTAAATTCTTTTTTTCCCTCATCAATCTACACACAATACCCTATAATGACAAAATGAAAACATGTTTTTATATTTAAAAAAATATATAAAAAATACCTTATTTACATCAGTATTCAGACCTTTTGCTATGAGACTCGAAATTGAGCATCCTGTTTCCATGAATCATCCTTGAGATGTTTCTACAACTTGATTCGAGTCCACCTGTGGTAAATTCAATTGATTGGACATGATTTGGAAAGGCACACACCTGTCTATATTAGGTCTCACGGTTGACAGTGTATGTCAGAGCAAAAACCAAGACATGAGGTCGATGGAATTGTCCGAAGAGCTCCGAGACAGGATTGTGTCGAGGCACAGATCTGGGGAAGGGCACCAAAAAAATTCTGCAACATTGAAGATCCCCAAGAACACAGTGGCCCCCATTATTCTTAAATGGAAGATGTTTGGAACCACCAAGACTCTACCTAGAGCTGGCCGCCTGGCCAAACTGAGCAATCGGGGCTGAAGGGCCTTGGTCAGGGAGGTGACCAAGAACCCGATGGTCACTCTGACAGAGTTCCAGAGTTCCTCTGTGGAGATTGGAGAACCTTCCAGAAGGACAACCATCTCTGCAAAACTCCACCAATCAGGCATTTATGGTAGGGTGGCCAGACGGAAGCCATTCCTCAGTAAAAGACACATGACAGCCCGCTTGAAGTTTGTCAAAAGGCACTTAAAGTCTCTCAGACAATGAGAAACAAGGTTATGTGGTCTGATGAAACCAAGATTGAAATCTTTGGCGTGAATGCCAAGCGTCACGTCTGGAGGAAACCTGGTACCATCCCTACTGTGAAGCATGGTGGTGGCAGCATCATGCTGTGGGGATGTTTTTCAGCGGCAGGGACTGGGAGACTAGTCAGGATTGAGGAAAAGATGAACGGAGCAAAGTACAGAGAGACCCTTGATGAAAACCTGCTGGAGAGCGCTCAGGACCTCAGACCGTGGCGAACGTATACCTTCCAACAGGACAACGACCCTAAGCACACAGCCAAGACAACGCAGGAGTGGCTTCGGGACAAGTCTCTGAATGTCCTTGAGTGGCCCAGCCAGAGCCTGGACTTGAACCCGATCAAACATCTCTGGAGAGACCTGAAAACAGCTGTGCAGCAATGCTCCCCATCCAACCTGACAGAGCTTGAGAGGATCTGCAGAGAAGAATGGGAGAAACTCCCCAAATACAGGTGTGCCAAGCTTGCAGAGTCATACCCAAGAAGACTCGAGGCTGTAATTGCTGCCAAAGGTGCTTCAACAAAGTACTGAGTAAAGGGTCTGAATACTTATGTACATTTAATGTTTCCGTTTTCTTTTTTTAATAAATGTGCAAAGATTTCTAAAAACCTGTTTTTGCTTTGTTATTATGGGGTATTGTGTGTAGATTAATGAGGGGGAAAAACGATTGAATCCATTTTAGAATAAGGCTGTAACGTAACAAAATGTGGAAAAAGTCAAGGGGTCTGAATACTTTCCGAAGGTACTGTATATACAGTACCAGTCAAAAGTTTGGACACACCTACTCATTCAAGGGTTTTTCTTTATTTTTACTATTTTCTACATTGTAGAATAATAGTGAAGACATCAAAACTATGAAATAACACATATGGAATCATGCAGTAACCAAAAGAGTGTTAAACAAATCAAAATATATTTTATATTTGAGATTCTTCAAATAGCCACCCTTTGCCTTGATGATAGCTTTGCACACTCTTGGCATTCTCTCAACCAGCTTCATGAGGTAGTCACCTGGAATGCATTTCAATTAACAGGTGTTCCTTTTAAAAGTTAATTTGTGGAATTTCTTTCCTTCTTAATGCGTTTGAGCCAATCAGTTGTGTTGTGACAAGGTAGGGGGGGGGGGGGTATACAGAAGATAGCCCTATTTGGTAAAAGACCAAGTCCATATTATGTCAAGAACAGCTCAAATAAGCAAAGAGAAACGACAGTCCATCATTACTTTAAGACATGAAGGTCAGTCAATACAGAATATTTCGACTTTGAACGTTTCTTAAAAATCCACCAAGCGCTATGATGAAACTGGCTCTCATGAGGACTGCCACAAGAATGGAAGACCCAGAGTTACCTCTGCTGCAGAGGATAAGATCATTAGAGTTACCAGCCTCAGAAATTGCAGCCCACATAAATGCTTCACAGAGTTCAAGTAACAGACACATCTCAACATCAACTGTTCAGAGGAGACTGTGTGAATCAGGCCTTCATGGTCAAATTGCTGCAAAGAAACAACTGCTAAAGGACACCAATAATAAGAAGAGACTTGCTTGGGCCAATAAACATGAGCAATGAACATTAGACCGGTGGAAATGTGTCCTTTGGTCTGGAGTCCAAATTTGAGATTTTTGGTTTCAACCGCTGTGTCATTGTGAGATGCGTTGTGGGTGAACGGATGATCTCAGCATGTGTATTTCCCACCGTAAAGCATGGAGGAGGAGGTGTTATGGTGTGGGGGTGCTTTGCTGGTGACACTGTCTGTGATTTATTTAGAATTCAAGGCACACTTAACCAGCATGGCTACCACAGCATTCTGCAGCGATACGCCATCCCATCTGGTTTGGGCTTAGTGGGACTATCACTTGTTTTTCAACAGGACAATGACCCAACACACCTCTAGGCTGTGTAAGGGCTATTTTACCAAGAAGGAGAGTGATGCATCAGATGACCTGGCCTCCACAATCCCCCGACCTCAACCAAATTGAGATGGTTTGGGATGAGTCGGACCGCAGAGTGAAGGAAAAGCAGCCAACAAGTGCTCAGCATATGCGAGAACTCCTTCAAGACTGTTGGAAAAGCAGTCCAGGTGAAGCTGGTTGAGAGAATGCCAAGAGTGTCCAAAGCTGTCATCAAGGCAAAGGGTGGCTATTTGAAGAATCTCAAATATAAAATATATTTGTCACACCCTGGCTCTGGGACTCATTATGTTGAGCCAGGGTGTGTTCATTTCTATGTGTGTATTTCTGTGTTGGTGTTCATTCTAGTTTGTTGTATTCTATGTTTGCCTGAGTGACTCCCAATCAGAGGCAACGAGTGTCAGCTGTTGGCTGGTTGTCTCTGATTGGGAGCCATATTTAACTGTATGTTTTCCCTTTGTGGTTGTGGGTTTTTGTTCCGTGTTCGGTCATTGATACCGTGGACGTCACGAGTCGTGTTTTGTTTTGTATTTTGATGCTTTAACTAATTAAAGTATGTTTGTTCATCACGCTGCGCCTTGGTCTAGTCCTTACCTCGACCTTGACAGAAAAACCCACCATGCAACGACCAAGCAGCGTGTCCAGGGGCAGCTCTTGGGCTGGACAAGTGCTCCCTGCTCCACGCACCAAGCCTACGGTGTGCGTCGCCAGCCCAGTCCGGCCTGTCCCTGCTCCACGCACCAAGCCTACGGTGTGCGTCGACAGCCCAGCCCGGCCTGTTCCTCCTCCACGCACAAAGCCTACGGTGTGCGTCGCCAGCCCAGCCCGGCCTGTCCCTGCTCCACGCACCAAGCCTACGGTGTGCGTCGCCAGCCCAGTCCGGCCTGTCCCTGCTCCACGCACCAAGCCTACGGTGTGCGTCGACAGCCCAGCCCGGCCTGTTCCTGCTCCACGCACCAAGCCTACGGTGTGCGTCGACAGCCCGGTCCGGCCTGTTCCTGCCACCCGCACCAAGCCTACGGTGTGCGTCGCCAGCCCGACCCGGCCTGTTCCTGCCACTCGCACCAAACCTACGGTGCGCGTCGCCAGCCCGGTCCGGCCTGTTCCTGCCACCCGCACCAAGTCTACGGTGCGCGTCGCCAGCCCGACCCGGCCTGTTCCTGCCACTCGCACCAAACCTACGGTGCGCGTCGCCAGCCCGGTCCGGCCTGTTCCTGCCACTCGCACTAAGCCAGGGGTGCGAGAAGTCAGCCTGGTAAGGCCCGTTCCTTCTCCACGCACCAAGCCAGGGGTGCGAGTCGTCAGCCTGGTAAGGCCCGTTCCTCCTCCACGCACCAAGCCAGGGGTGCGCGTCGTCAGCCTGGTAAGGCCCGTTCCTCCTCCACGCACCAAGCCAGGGGTGCGAGTCGACAGCCTGGTAAGGATCGCTCCTGTTAAGTCCAGTCCTGCTCCAGCCGGCGGGGCCAGACTGGACCAGGGGCACTATGGGGGGTGTATTGGAGGGTGGTGGTCAAGGCCGGAGCCAGAACCGCTGCCGAGGAGGTATGCCCGCCCAGCCCTCCCCTGGTTTGTTTAGTTGAGGCGCGGTCGCAGTCCGCGCCTTTAGGGGGGGGTACGGTCACACCCTGGCTCTGGGACTCATTATGTTGAGCCAGGGTATGTTCATTTCTATGTGTGTATTTCTATGTTGGTGTTCATTCTAGTTTGTTGTATTCTATGTTTGCCTGAGTGACTCCCAATCAGAGGCAACGAGTGTCAGCTGTTGGCTGGTTGTCTCTGATTGGGAGCCATATTTAACTGTATGTTTTCCCTTTGTGGTTGTGGGTTTTTGTTCCGTGTTCGGTCATTGATACCGTGGACGTCACGAGTCGTGTTTTGTTTTGTATTTTGATGCTTTAACTAATTAAAGTATGTTTGTTCATCACGCTGCGCCTTGGTCTACTCCTTACCTCGATCGTGACAATATTTTGATTTGTTTAACACTTTTTTGGTAACTATATGATTCTATATGTGTTATTTTATAGTTTTGATGTCTTCACTATTATTCTACAATGTAGAAAATAGTAAAAATAAAGAAAAACCCTTGAATGAGTAGGTGTGTCCAAACTTTTGACTGGTAGTGTACGTGATAGGCCTATCTGGCTTATATTATTATGATGGTCATAATGCTTCATGACAGTATCATAATGTGTATTTTCTACAAGTTATTTAAAATATGATGAAATAAACATGACTGTAAAGAATTCATTACAACAACAACAAATTATTTAAGAAACAACCTTTCAAACAAGAACAAACTTCTTGGCAGGGAAATAACTAATTTGAATAAATGTGGGTTTTGATACTTTTATGTAGGTGTCATAACCAGCCATAAATTAACACTATATATGGAACGAACAACTGACTGAAGTCGGGACAGCCAGGCATTCATGCGGTTAAGTCCGTTTCCAAGGTAACATGGACTCTACAAAGTGATTAAACTGAAACAAGCAAGGTGTCTTTAGTTGCCTAGACAATGCCCCCTCCATACAACAGCAACACTTAGTCAGGAGCGGAGGAGAGCAGAAAATGTGCGTCTTTAAAACTATTATAATGGTGACCGCGGTCACTTGGCTGACCAATAACTGTCATCCAAAATTACATGACCGTCACAACCCTAACACGCACGCACGCACGCACGCACACACACACACACACACACACACACACACACACACACACACACACACACACACACACACACACACACACACACACACACACACACACACACACACACACACACACACACACACACACACACACACACACACACACAGACGAGTCCCAGATTGCCCCTTTAATGTGTATAGAAATGTACCCTAGCATATTGTGAAATTTACTGTAGTAGGCCTGCATCAACCTGAGAACTTCAAGTTGCTGCCCAAAAGCGACTTCTTACATTGGTTGGTTCAGCAGTTGTAGTGGTGGCTGCTGCTTTTGTTGTGGTGGTGGTCATCATCACTGTAGTCACTGGAGGAACAATTAACATAAGTCTCTTTGAGATGACTCATGCATCAATACTGTATATATTACATTTATGCTCATATAATGCAATTCAGATTTATTCAAAGTAAATAGCATGTTTTACAGATGTGTTGAAATTAAAGAATAGTGATAAGATACCATGCATTGTCAGAAAACTAATAGTTCAACAGACCAACAGACATAGCTCAGCTTCATACAGTAACAGCCTCCCAATTGATGTGGTGGTGATACATGTAAGATTGAATCCCTCACATTAAAAGACAGGGTTTTTACGGTATCCATATTAGGACAGGCTCAACAACTTTAACACTAAGGACACCAGTCTTGCTCACAGTTTACAAGGAAACTGAAGAAATGCAGAATAGCATAGAAAACAGTCATAATACAGGGCACTTATATATCAAATTCAGGACATTTTTATTTTTTTATGGAGTGGGGTAGTCCCACTCCTTTGGTATTTTTGTGTGTTTATTAGACAGGATGGATAGAAAGGAAAGTAAGGAGGAGAGAGGGTGCTTGAGCAGTGGGTCGGATTTGAACCCATGCTCGCAGTGGTACACAGTATATGTGATCCAGAGGCAGTGGTTTAAAACAGTGGTCAACTGCAGACAACAGGACATTGATTTTCTTGCTTGGAAAACCATTTCTTTATTGCAAAAAAAATGGATAGGTAAAAATAAAAAAGGTTTACCTGTTGTAGTGTTTGTGAGATCCATGGAGGCCAGGGTAGAGCTAAGACAGCCAGTGGAGTTGCAGCATCCCATGGTACAGTTGGTCTGAGTGTTGTTGACACAGACATTACTGCAGGAGGCAATGCAGCCACTGGTGTAAGTCATGTTTTCCTGTCTCCTCAGCTGAGAAGGTGTCACACACATTTTATTAGCACACTCTTAAAAACAAATACATGTTTTGTTATTGTTAAACAAGGGAATATAAGATTAAACCACATTCCCGGTATATTTGTTGTAAATAACTTTTAATAGTGGGGCTTATATTATATCTATAAAAAAGGTGTGACATGAATTAATGACAAAAATAACTCAAGTTGTGTAAGAAATGTGAGAATCTGTATTATTCAAATTCTACAATGCGACAATACACGTCTAGAGTATACTGTACCTCACAGAAGGTGATATTAGCATCACATGAAAAAGCAGTAATATTCTTGTACACACTGTAGCAGTCTGAGTAGTTACAGGAGAACTGGCGACAGGATATCTATTTCAGAGAGAGAGCGAGAAAGAGAGAGTCAGACACTGAGCACCGCATCTATCTATGCTTTCTCTAAACAATCTAAAAACAGTAATATCATTCCCACTTTGAATTAAGTACAACTTAGAAAGTCTTTATACAGCATACATAAAGTCTGCATTACACAGATCAGCTGTACATTTATATCAAAAATTGATACAGTATGACCTGTCTCTCTGCTTGACAAAATTAATCAGGTTACAGTGTATCAATGAAATTCAGATAATGAGTGGAATATATTGTTATATATGAATGGTTTATTGTTTCTTTGGTTCGTTTAATCTTGTAGGCTACACATTTGCAGCTAAAAGCTGAATTGCAGTATAGGTCAAATGATAAAAAGGAAAAATTAAAGTAATAATAACAATTAGGTAAATTAACAAAACAAAGAAATTGATGTTGATGGTGATGAAGCCAGCTCTGAGAGTTCCTTCACAACAGAGTGTACCCGCTTATGACAGAGACTGGTGTTTCTGAAACCCCCCTGGAGTTAGGCTAGATGATCTGATGATGGTGATACCAGATGATCGATGACAGATGAGGCAGTTGGCTTGCTGGCCCTGATGTCGTCCTCAGCTCAACCTCTCTGTAGCCTGGGCTCAGTAAGTACTCCTCCACAACTAACGAGTAGCACTCACTTGGGTGATGCCTCTGCAGCTGCTATGACACAAAAAAGCTCACCACACCTCAGTCCAGATCTAGTCATCCCCATTTCCAAAATGCAGTCAGGTCTCATTCGTCAAGAAGCTTAGTGAGATCTTTCAAATGAAAACATTCGCCGGCAGCTAGCTAGCTATAGTCAAACCACACAAGTAGACGTGCCATCAGTCCTTCAACTCCATGGGTGAAAACAACCAGATATACCCAATCAACACTAAATGACTTAGCAAAAACAAAAAACTCTTAAAATTGTTAAAAATATGTACAAAATATACAGAGCTCTTTGTTTAGGCTACCTTACGGTGCCATGGAAACCACAGAACACATTATATTGATCGGTTAAATGACAACATAACGGAAATGATGCACACGCTTCAATGAGGCAGAAGGTGCATACCAGCAAATTAATCTAAATTATTTTCTAAGACAATTTGTTCCAATAATTCCAAGGACTATTTACTTGGTGGCCTCCTTATGATTGATGTTGAATAAATGTGTAATGAATGTTGTTATAAATGATACTGCAACATTCACAAAGGTGTCACGATTGTTTTCATAAAGGTGTTATAAATGCTTTATGTATACCCCCTTCAAATAAAGTGTTAAGGTAATATCATATCATACATTAAATCTACTAAACTAGTAGACTCACCATGGTCATGCCACTGGTGCCCCATGAAGTGGTATTGTCCGTGCTCGTGGTTCCACTACCTGTGTTAGCAAGGACAACATTTAGTGTGAGAGTAAGGTGGCAAAAAAATATACCTACTGTACATCCTGAATGTGAATTCATAAAACAATCAGTATTTTGTATGAACCTATATTGGACGAATTGGAGGTGGAGGTAGCCTTATTAGCAGCAGCGCCAGGCGACATTGTAACATTCGTAGAAGAAATGCCAGACGACATTGTAACATTCGTAGAAGAAATGCCAGACGACATTGTAACATTCGTAGAAGAAATGCCAGACGACTTTGTAACATTCATAGAAGAAATGCCAGACGACATTGTAACATTCGTAGAAGAAATGCCAGACGACATTGTAACATTCGTAGAAGAAATGCCAGACGACATTGTAACATTCGTAGAAGAAATGCCAGACGACTTTGTAACATTCATAGAAGAAATGCCAGACGACATTGTAACATTCGTAGAAGAAATGCCAGACGACATTGTAACATTCGTAGAAGAAATGCCAGACGACATTGTAACATTCGTAGAAGAAATGCCAGACGACATTGTAACATTCGTAGAAGAAATGCCAGATGACATTGTAACATTCATAGAAGAAATGCCAGACGTCATTGTAGCTTGAGCTGTGGTAGCTGTCACGATAGTTGCTGCAGAGACAGTACTCATTGCAGTTGACATCACAGTTGCTGTTGCAGCGACCGTGGTTGCAGCATCGGTGGTTGAATTGGAACTTAAGGTTGTGTTTTGTCCTGAAACAAATGACGATGGCTGCGGTCCCAGTAGTAAGAAGAACAGGAGGCCTGTTCAGAGAGAAGAGAGAGGCATACAGCTGTCATCATTTAGCAGGTCCTGTATATTAAACATATCAAGCTCTTAACCATGTGTGTGTTAATGTCATATTCATGTGGGCAGTATGCCTCTGTTTTGTTTGGCTAGAGGAGTCATTCCATTACGAAAAAAGATTGCAGTCAGAGTGCAGTATAACTGCAGTACACTGCAGTATAACTGCAGTTAGAGTGCAGTATAACTGCAGTATGCTGAAAATAATGCGTCCAAAATAACACTGTTTAACACGTTTTTTTAACGTCAGTAATTTTGCAGTGTAACTGCAGTTGAAGATACAATCTGGGATCTTAAAGGTACAATCTGTCCATTTCATTGATTGATATTTACCCATTGATTCTTGCATAGTATAACTTATATAACTTTGATTAATGTTATATAACTTATATTCAAAGTTATATTCTTCAAGAATCAATAGGTAACATATAACTTTGATTAAAGTTATACAAGTTATATTATTCAAGAATCAATCAGTATGTGTCTATGCACATTTTTTTAGGCAATGGACATATTTAGAAAGTAAACCTGTGCCTTTAAAAAAAGCAGTTGAGGCCATAGTCTTCTGGAAGCAGTAGGAGCCCTTAGTCCAGTCTAGAAAGGGAAAGAGAAGTGATGATGAGTTAATTTTGACCCAGTATATTAAAAGGACACTTCAATATGTTTTAACATGATATTCATTATCTCCAGCTCCGTACCAGTATCTACAGTACATGCAGTATGTGAGAATGGTGTTTTTGTACAAACGATAAGAAGAAAAGTTCCTAAGAAAATGACCCCCTATAATCTTCAAAAAATATAAAGAATGATTGTGTCCCTTTAACGATGAACACTGCTACATTAGGACTTAGGCACAGAATATCTTACATTTATAAATGAACTGAGACAGTACTCATTGCAGTTGAAATGTGACACCCTGAACATTGTGATATAAAGGTTCCTTATTGTCTTGTAGGATCGTGGTTACCTGACTATATAATAATGCTACCTGGAGCATGAAGAGGAGAAAAGTAATACCACCAACCAAACAAGTAAAGACCCAAATCCATAGGTCTATTATGCCTTTGCTGTTGACACACAACCTATGTCAGATTCGGTAGAGCGTTCAGACTGTTTACACATGGCCATTTATTATGTCACACCTGGACTTATCCTTTGATCTTATGCCATCATCTATCTGAGGGCGCCTCCGCAAACACTTCCCTAGTTGTTCTATGGGGAAAGTGATCTGATGATGGTTTGTAGTGGTCGCAGCGCCCGATTTTGGAAGTCAAAATAATGGTAAATACCATTTTCCATACAGTATTTAGCTATAACTTGGCGGCAAAGTTTGCAGCAAACCAATTGTTTTAATCAGTTGCAGTATCCTTATACAGTACATAAGTAAAATAAATGATCAGATATAGGGGTAGAATGTATTGAAAAGCAGTAGCCTACAGTAAAAAGGTATTTGTGTAGCACTGTGTGTGAATGTCCATTTCTGCCCCATGCAACCTTTTCTATGTGACTTGTCAACTGATACAGTATGACCTGTCTCTCTGCTTGACAAAATTAGTCAGGTTACAGTGTATCAATGAAATTCAGATAATGAGTGGAATATATTGTTATATATGGGTTTATTGTTTCATTGGTAAAGAAAATAATGTTGAACGGTAAAACAACCATCCACTCACAACCACATTGTGGCTGGTAAATTACAATATTGACCATTGCCAAAATCATCAGACAAATACGTGTGGCATCAAAGGATATGATTTTGTTCTGTAGTGTCGGTTGGCAGCCGTTCAGCCATGAACACAATTAAAATGTGTTTGTTCCTCGTGATGTCCCCGGGGAAATAGCACTAAGCACAGCATGTTTTTCATCTCTCCCTAGGAACCAACCACACAGTCTCCTTTGGGCTCACCACCCTGGATACTGAGGACCAAACAGTGACCAATAGCCCCGTTTAGAAAAAGTAGGCCTAGTTATATGTGTGTGTGTGTGTAAAAGAGAAAGTTAATATTACTTAAAGTATATCAAATGTCACATATTGTGTATTCAAGGTTGTGTAGTCAGGTGCCACATCCTCATGCAGTACCTCACACGGCTAATTATCACATTGAGTCAGCATTAGCTGCTGACTTAGATGATGCCATGTAAGTCACTACACTGTACTGTAAGTGTGGGAAACTGTCAAGAGATAGAATATGTTAAATAGAGAATAGAAATAGATAATGTTAAATTATATTAAATCACTGCATATTTGAATGCCACTGGCTTCTAGATACTGTATGTCTGTACAAAGGCTTATATTTAGAAAAAGGTGTTGGGATTTTAACCTACACACAGTCCAATTAAAATAACAAATCATGTAGTGAGGGTTTTAGATAAAACCACTGTCAAATGTTACATTAATTGTGACACAAGCATACTATATACTGAATACTGAAAGTATTCACACTGCTTAACTTTTTTATTTTTTTTATTTTCTTGTGTTACAAAGTGGGATTAAAATGGATTTAATAGTCGTTTTCTGTCAATGATCTATACTCTGTAATGTCAAAGTGAAAGAAAAATTCTAACATTGAAAATAGAAAAAAGAATACACACTAATATACAGTATCTTGATTAGATAATTATTCAACCCCCTGAGTCAACACATGTTAGAATCACCTTTGGCACCTTTTCAATCTCTGTCAAGTTGGTTGTTGATCATTGCTAAACAGCCATGTTCATGTCTTACCATAGATTCAAGCCAATTTAAGACAAAACTGTAAGGAGGCCACTCAGGAACATTCAATGTCGTCTTGGTAAGCAACTCCAGTGTATATTTGGCCTTGTGTTTTAGGTTATTGTCCTGCTGAAAGGTGAATTTGTCTCCCAGTGTATGTTGTAAAGCATGGCTAGTCTCGAGTTAAGTCCAACTCGTGCATTCTAAAAGCAAGTCAAATCGAGTAGTCACAAGTTTTTCAAGTCAAGTCTCAAGTCAAGTAAAAAAATCTATACATGCAATGACTTGTTCAACTACAGATATTTGCCTATTTGTTGAGTCTACCAGACAACCCTTTTCATTATTTTGTCTACAACACATTTTAATTTTGTCGTAAAATAGGGACCTTGTAGCAGTCATAAGGACATTAAATCAGCAGAAGGCAAGGCAGGTTGACGTGCTCTGAGTGTAGATTTATTTACAGGTCTTAGTGATCCAATGGTGAAATATACAAGTAGATTGTTCAAATATACACGGGCAATAGCATCAGTATCAGGCTTAACCTGGCCTATCTGAACGGACACAGGTAGAGGGTAAGACTGAACAGCCTCTGCTTGAGAAAGCAAATCGAATCTGTCTAACAGGATCTCAAACAGGTACATATTAGCACTTTGCTCTTCACACTACCATTCAATTACCAAATTGGCAATTACAACCAATAAACTGGTTCTACAATGTAAAAGGCAATTTCCATATCCATTGTTACATAGTTACATTCGTCTTAATGAGACTTAATGACATTTCATCACCATTTATACGTGGAACAATCATTTTATCTTATTCAACGTACTGACTCCAAAGCGTGTCGCATTTCTATTTGCACTGAGGCATGTGGAACTATCACGCACAACCAGAACGACAGTCATAGGACCATAGAGATAGATCGAGGACTCATCTTTGTATCTGTGCCATTTTAGTGTCTGTGACAGCATGGGGAGCAGGACATCGCTATTGAGGCTATCTCCATTTTGTAGTAGTCAATTTTCTTCTTCATGATTGGCTGATACCCCTGATGACCCGGTTGGGATCAGCCAATGACGTTTGAAGTCCCACCCAGTTGACTACATTAAAATGGTGGAAGCCCTCAATGACGCTACCCATGCTAAACAGCCTTTTGGCCACTAGAGAACTCTATCATTCTCTATGCGTAGGACACAGACAAGCGGAACTCCGACATAACCCAGTAAATATGAACAAAGGAAACCAACCATACATTCAATTAAATAAACATAACTTCTACCTCAGGAGTCTTGCGAACGTCAATGTAAATAATAAACATCGCGCCCACTCAGAGGGTAAGAAATGGTAAATTAAAATGTATCGTATCAAACATGAAACAGAAACGTCTAAGTGTTGCAATAATGACGAAACGCTAGCAATTATTGTAGGTTTAGATGGAATATAGATTTGCTACATATGCATTTAAACGTGTGAAAGCAACAGCAAACATTTCAACAAGATAACAAAGTGCTCTCGACTGTTTGGAGAGCGCAAGTGGAAAGAAGCATCTATGGTGCATCTTCTCTACAGTTGGCAAATAATTAATTTTAACAACAAATTAAGTAAGCATTTCACTGTAATGTCTGCACCTGTTTTATTCGGCGCATGTGGCCAATAAAATTTGATTTGATTTGATTTGAAATTCCAAATGCAAGCTAAATCAGTAAATTATCAATTTCAATCAATTTTGACATACCAAAAGACCAGTAGGCTTATGCTAGCAATTGTTGCTTGATGCCCAATTGCTGGTGAGCTTGCAAAGTAAACAGTTAATATTATTGATCACCAAACAATTTTTGCAGGTGCATATTTATTTATTATGGCAATCCTCTCTTCCTACAATTTGACGTTTGCGCTGCACCCGATCATATGGCAGTACAGCAAATCAGCAATCTGTTCGCTAGCTCAGCCGACCTGTGTTGATTGACAGTTTGCTGGTCCAATCAGAGGCCCGAGTATGCGTATCACTAGCTAATCTGTTGCACGTTTTTCTGCAAGGGAGATGCTGCAGCTACTGTCTCTGGCTGTGTGGAGAGTAATCCATAGAGACTCTGTGCCACAAAATGAGTGACAAAACGTTACAAAACCTGGCCAGATCATTTCAAGTCATCAGTCTCAAGTCAAAGTTAAGTATCAAGTCTTAAAGCTCCAAGTCAAGTCTCAAGTTATTTAATTTTCTATCAAGTCAAGTCTCAAATGTGTGTCTCATGTCAGACTCCAGTCCAAGTCATGTGACTCGAGTCCACAACTCTGCTACTTAGTGATGTGTTGGACTTGCCAAAATCATAAGGCTTTGTATCCAGGACAAAAAGTTAATTTCTTTGCCACACTTTTTGCAGTTTTACTTTAGTGCCTTATTGCAAACAGGATGCATGTTTTGGAATATTTTTATTCTGTAAGCTTCCTTCTTTTCACTCTGTCAATTAGGTTAGTATTGTGGAGTAACTACAATGTTGTTGATCCATCCTCAGTTTTCTCCTATCACAACCATTAAACTGTAACTGTTTTAAAGACACCATGTTGAAATCCCTGAGTGGTTTCCCTGAGTTAGGAAGGACGCCTGTATCTTTGTAGTGACTGGTTGTATTGATTCATCATCCAAAGTGTAATTAAATACTTCACCGTGCTCAAAGGGATATTCAATGTCTGCTTGTTTTACCCATCTACCAATAGCTGCCCTTCTTTGCGAGGCATTGGAAAACCTCCCTGGTCTTTGTGGTTCAATCTGTGTTTGAAATTCACTGCTCGACTGTATGCGTGAGGTACAGAGATGAGGTAGTCATCCAAAAATCAGGTTAAACACTATTATCGCACACAGAGTCCATGCAACTTATTATGTGACTTGTTAAGCACATTTTTACTCCTGAACTTATTTAAGATTGCCATAAAAAACGGGTTGAAAACTTATTGACTCAAGACATTTTAGCTTTTCATTTTTAATTAATTTGTAAAAATTTCAAAAATACAAATTCCACTTTGACATTATGGGGTATTGTGTGTAGGCCAGGGACAAAATAATCTCAGTTTAATACTTTCAGAAGGCACTGTACTATGTCAAAATATGAAAGCATTCGATGCCAGTAACCTTATATTTATTGTTGTGAAGTAAATCTAAGCAACATTATTCTCTACTCTATCATCTTTAAGCAACCATGGCAACCCTCCTTGTTGAACTTAATCAGCCTGAGATGAGCAGCTAATGGCACAAAATAACACTAACAAATGTTTAACAATGTTTTCCATAAAAACAACAACAAACGCTTACCCGTGTGTAGCTTTGAGCAAAAGTCTGAGGATGAAACTGGCTGCATCAGCTGTGGATGAAGTGTAGAGCCTCTCTCTCTCCCTCTCTCCCGCTCTCCTTTTCTCCCAGTGTCACTACCGTCCCTAGTGACAGCACAGGAGAGGCAACCTATTAAGTGGAAACTCTTACCTGCACACCCACTCAAATACTAGTCACAACTAGCAGAGAGTAGGAGACTACAGGCAGAGAGCTGGGTGGTTGGGTCTAAATTACCATACAAGGGCCCAGAGACCAAATTAGGGTAAACTTCCAGCCCGCTAACTCAATACACACCTATAATCTCGGGAACCAGGACCAAATCTCAAGTGCGCTGGCCAGTTAACAGATGGTCATGAGAGACTAATTAATACAATGATGTAATCAGACACATTTATGAAAAAATGTCAAATAAATTAAATGGAGCAAAGTGATACAATAGTCATATGATATCATTAACATCTGCCACCCAAAATAATCTTATAAAAATCATACATCTCCTCTCTTTATTTACCTATCACCTCAATTTCCTTTTATTTTCCAAACAAAATGTTCCCACAATCTTCTACAACTTAACAGAAACCTCCAATTACATAACACAGTGTTAACTTCAATCTCGGTGTTCCAAGGCAAATCACCAGCTCATATTACAGTACCAACCAAAGGAGTGTTAAGGCCTTTCAAAAACCCTTCAAAGCACTCATCTACTGTATAAAATGACATATTAAAGATGTTTGTCAGAAAATTAAAGCACTTACAGGATTGTTGTGAAGTCCTTGCTGGCTCATGGGTTTCTTGTGAGATAATTCCCATACTGGTGAGGTGATTTTGGGGAACCTTCTGGTCTCTGTTCAACACAATGTGAAATCAACCCCCCTGTCAGGAATAAACCCCCTTGACAACAATTACCTCTTTGTGGCATTGTGGCTCTTGGAATGTGGAATACCTAACCTGGGCACCACACAAAGGCACCTGGGCCACTCCGGTGACAAAGAAATCCCTCCTAATAAACCTGAACATTTTATGAGAAGAACCCCTGAAAGAAAATACACACATAGGCTGGTATAGCTTTTAGTTCCCTCATGGAATTGTACACACTCCAACCATGTACAATTCTCTGCACAAATTCATTCCATGTTAGTTTTCATGGTCGAAACTATAGATGGCACAAAGCCATTACTCATGGAAGTGTCTATCGTAGTGAAATTGTACGAATTTAAAATATTTGGTTAGCTACTGTATTTGTATTTCAAATACATTATTTCATAATAGTTTAAACTTATTGTGTAAATGAAAAAGGTTAAGAAAACGTTTTTGTGTGTGTGGAAATCCCCACACCAACCTATTGAAATCACAAGGATATGTGATATAAACATGCTTTACATTTGATTCCAACACACCCTATGTGTTGTTTCCTTTACATTTGCTATGTTTGTTATATATGTTTCATTTTCATTTGTTATATGATTGTTTTTTATGTTTCCTTTACATTTTGTCTCAGTCTGCATTTTCATCTGTTATCACCAAGTATCATCATGCAAAATGTTGCCTCGGTGTAAAAGACAACAACAATAACAGCGTCACCAACAAGCCAATAGTCAAATGAGGTAGGCATACACTGTGCATGACTGAGCTGTGATGATAACTCTCTGATACAGATTACGCTTACTTCACCCTGCTTGTCTGTGTTTCATAATAGTGAGAGGGGTCAACTCTATCAGGCAATAGGGTTTCCAAAATTTTGCACCACCGAGCGAACACTGTACAAACTCTTTAAAAACCAGACATTCTGGTGGAAAATGTATCATCTGGCAACCCTACAAGGGCAAGAGAAGCCTCACATTTTCACTTGAAACAGGGAAAAGTAAGTCATAGTTACTGTAATAATAATGGCTAATGATGCTATACCATTAAAGAGATGATTCACAAGTGAATAGAGTAAATACTTTATTGTCCATTTTATGAGAACAACAAGCACAATCCTACATTGTGCTTCAGCACATCCTCCCATTTGTCCAGCTATTGAAAGAAAAGGACATGCCTTGGAAAATAGAGGTTGAGTGTTTTTGCTTGCTGTGCGTAAGCAATTGTACCTTAGTGGGGGATGAGGGTGTGAGGACTACAATTATATGACCATTCAAACACAAAACAGTCACCCTCCCAGATATAACCTACAGGCTCACATTTAATTTGAATGCTGCGCTTTACTTTGAAACTAAAGACAATTCTTCTCCACAATAGAGAGAAGATTAGGAAACCTGGAGAAAATAATGCTGTCACGCTCGATGCCCCAATAGTATGACGAGTGATGCAAGTCAATATGGGCTGAATTACAGGCCACTTGTAAATAAATCTCTCGTTGCAAGTAATGAAAGCATGAGTGACTTATTTCAATGGGGATTTATTGTAAATACTGTACAGATAATGAATGTGTATGAAACAGGTTAAACCAGTCACCACTCGGAAAGCAGTGGTATCCGTCATTAAACAATATTTCTCCACAACAACAACCCACCACTTCTCCTCAGCAACAGGCAGGTCAATAATTTGGCTACACCATTAGTAACGGTAATGACCTGTGACCTGTCTCTTTTTCTTGAGTTATGTTAGCCAGGCGAGACCTGTTCAATGCAAAACCTGTTTGAGCTATTTAAGGGAGACAAGTTTACATGTTTGTGTTATACTGGGTATCCTAGTTGTCATTGACAATGGAAGCAAAGTGAAAAAATAAAGTATGTTGGTCATTGTCAATATGTGGTAGGACAAAATATGCATATTTTCTAATGAAGATGGGTGAAATTAGTATACAGTATATTTTATGATCTAATGTTTTTTCTAATGTTACACAGTAGCCTTTCAAATCAGGAGTGTATACAGTATCCGGTTTACTGTACTGTATTGTAAATCTGTGTAAGGGGTGTTGTACATACAGAGAAAGTGTAAAAACATACAAAAGATCACACATGTAGATAGCAGGGTTGAAGTACATTACATTGTAATTCCTATCACTTTAATTTCTCCTTGATGGCTAGAAAATGTGACCATCGAATTGAGATTCAAGCATATTGTTTTGTAATATTTTTAATTATGATTGGGTATATTCGCTCATGTAAAAGTGCCACAATAGGCCATATACTCTTCAGGTGCAAACAAATTAGGATGGAAAATAGATATATCCTGCACAAGGTATGCAAAATGGCAAGATGTTGAATCAGAGAACAGAACTCATTTTGCATGGCCATTCAGAGCCATGACAATTCAAAATATAATGTATTATGTAAACAAAGACCATCAATGCAAAGTTATATGCAAACAAATTGTCAGTGGGTGCTGTAGGTGGGTGTGGTGCAGGAATCAGATGCAGGACGCAGAAAAATAAGTCCAATAGACTTTAGTGAAAGGCACACTCAAATAACGAGTCAAACGCCCGGAGGCGAGAAAGTCCGCACACAGGCGAAAACCAAAAGGCGCACGAAACAGTGCGTAAATAACCTCCTAACACAGAGGAGGAAAATACGAAATGCACAAGCAACATAGCGCACAAACACGACAGCGAAACAATCACACACAAACACAGACACACACAACGAGAACTAAATAGAACACTAATGAGGACTAACTAGACACAGGTGTACAACATTAAGACCAAACCAAACGAACATGAAACATAGATCGGTGGCAGCTAGTACTCCGGAGACGACGACCGCCGAAGCCTGCCCGAACCAGGAGGAGGAGCAGCCTCGGCCGAAACCGTGACAGTACCCCCCCCTTGACGCGCGGCTCCAGCCGTGCGCCGACCCCGGCCTCGGGGACGACCAGGAGGACGCGGAGCAGGGCGCGCGGGATGGTCCCGGTGGAACTCCGACAGGAGAGATGGGTCTAGGATGTCCCTCCGCGGCACCCAGCACCGCTCCTCCGGGCCGTACCCCTCCCACTCCACGAGATACTGGAGACCCCCCCATCCGGCATCTGGAGTCCAAGATGGACCGAACGGTGTACGCCGGAGCCCCCTCGATGTCCAATGGGGGCGGAGGAGTCTCTCCTATCTCATTGTCCTGGAGTGGACCAGCTACCACCGGCCTGAGAAGAGACACATGGAACGAGGGGTTAATATTCTTATATTCAACAGGTAGATGTAACCTATAACACACCTCGTTCAATCTTCTCAGGACTTTAAAGGGCCCCACAAACCGCCGACCCAGCTTCCGGCAGGGCAGGCGGAGGGGTAGGTTTCTGGTAGAGAGCCAGACTCGATCTCCGGGTGCGTACACCGGCCCCTCACTGCGGTGGAGATCGGCGCTCGCCTTGTGACGAAGGGACGGCCCGCTGCAGGTGGACGTGGGCAGCGTTCCACGTCTCTTCCGAGCGCCTCATCCAATCATCCACCGCAGGGGCCTCGATCTGGCTCTGCTGCCACGGTGCCAGAACCGGCTGGTACCCTAATACACATTGGAAAGGGGTTAGGTTAGTAGAGGAGTGGCGGAGAGAGTTCTGGGCCATCTCGGCCCAGGGAATGTAACGCGCCCACTCCTCAGGCCGGTCCTGGCAATACGACCTCAGAAACCTACCCACATCCTGGTTGACACGTTCTACCTGCCCGTTACTCTCCGGGTGGTACCCGAGGTAAGGCTAACCGAGACCCCCAAACGCTCCATAAACGCTCTCCACACACGGGAGGTAAACTGGGGGCCTCGATCAGACACTATATCCTCGGGGACCCCGTAATGCCGGAAGACGTGGGTAAATAGGGCCTCAGCGGTCTGTAGGGCAGTAGGAAGACCCGACATAGGGAGAAGACGACAGGCCTTAGAGAACCGGTCCACAACAACCAGGATGGTGGTATTCCCCTGAGAGAGGGGAAGGTCTGTTACAAAATCCACCGAGAGGTGGGACCATGGTCATTGTGGAACGGGTAGGGGCTGTAACTTACCCCTGGGCAGATGTCGGGGCGCCTTACACTGGGCGCACACCGAGCAGGAGGAGACGTAAACCCTCACATCCCTAGCCAAAGTAGGCCACCAGTATTTAGTGCTAAGGCAATGCACTGTCCGGCCAATACCCGGATGTCCAGAGGAGGGTGACGTGTGAGCCCAGTAGATGAGTCGATCCCGAATCTCGAGCGGAACGTACTTCCGACCCTCCGGACATTGTGGAGGGCTGGGGTCGGTACACAACGCTCGCTCGATCTTGGCATCGACCTCCCACACCACCGGTGCCACAAGGCAAGACTCCGGGAGTATGGGAGTAGGCTCAACGGACCTCTCCTCCGTGTCATACCGCCGGGACAGTGCATCTGCCTTGCCATTCTGGGACCCAGGGATGTACGTGATTTTAAATACGAACCTGGTGAGAAACATACTCCATCGAGCCTGGCGAGGGTTCAGTCTCCTCGCTGCCCGGATGTACTCCAGGTTCCGATGGTCAGTCAAAATGAGGAAAGGGTGTTGAGCCCCCTCAAGCCAATGCCTCCACACCTTAAGGGCCTGAACTACAGCTAACAGCTCCCTGTCCCCAACGTCATAGTTACGCTCCGCCGGGCTGAGCTTTTTGGAGTAAAAGGCACAGGGGCGGAGTTTAGGTGGCGAGCCGGACCGTTGAGAGAGCACGGCCCCTATACCAGCCTCAGACGCGTCTACCTCAACCTGAAAGGGAATTGTGGGATCTGGATGCGCCAGCACCGGAGCCGACGTAAACAGGTCCTTCAGTCTCCCAAAGGCCCTGTCCGCATCAGCTGACCACTGCAGGCGCACCGGACCCCCCTTCAGAAGGGACGTGATGGGAGCTGCCACCTGTCCAAAAACCCGGATAAACCTCCGGTAGTAATTCGCAAAAGCCCAAGAACTGCTGCACCTCTTTTACAGTGGTTGGAGTTTGCCAATTACGCACAGCGGACACACGATCCACCTCCATTCTCACCCCTGACGCGGACAACCGATAACCCAAAAAGGAGACAGACTCCTGGAAAAACAGACATTTCTCTGCCTTGACATATAGGTCGTGCTCCAACAGTCTCCTCAATACACGTCGCACCAGGGTTACATGCTCGGCTCGGGTAGACGAGTACACCAGAATATCATCAATGTACCACGACCACCCCTTGTCCCTGCATATCCCGGAAAATGTCATCTACGAAGGATTGAAAGACTGATGGAGCATTCATCAACCCATATGGCATGACAAGATATTCGAAATGACCTGACGTGGTACTAAACGCTGTTTTCCATTCATCGCCCTCCCTAATGCGCACCAAGTTATACGCGCTCCTGAGATCCAATTTTGTGAAAAACCGCGCCCCATGCAATGACTCCGTCATGGTCGCAATCAGAGGGGAGTGGATAACTGTATTTCACAGTAATCTGATTGAGACCACGGTAATCAATGCACGGGCGCAACCCTCCATCTTTCTTTTTCACAAAAAGGAAACTCGAAGAGGCGGGGGAAGTGGAAGGCCGAATGTATCCCTGTCTCAAAGATTCGGCTATGTAAGTCTCCATAGCTTTTCTCTCCTCTTGAGACAAAGGATACACATGGCTCCGTGGGAGCGCTGCTCCTGCCTGAGATCAATCGCACAATCCCCCTGTCTATGGGGAGGCAACTGCGTCGCCCTAGTTTTGCTAAACACAAGAGCTAAATCCCCATATTCAGGCGGAATGTGCAGTGCGGGCACTTGGTTTGGACTTTCCACCGAAGTCGCCCCCACGGAAACACCCAGACATCGCCCCTCACACTGAACAGACCACCCATCGAGAGCCCTCTGTTGCCACGAAATAGCAGGGTTATGGGTGCTTAACCAGGGAATTCCCAGCACCACTGGGTACGCAGGAGAGTCGATCAGATACAGCTGTATAGTCTCTTCATGACCCCCCTGCGCACACATCCTAAGTGGCGCTGTGACCTCCCTGATCAACCCCGACGGGCGGCTATCTATGGCATGAACAGGAAAAGGTTTGTCAACAGGTAGGAGAGGGATCCCTAACTCTAAACAAAACTTTCGATCAACAAAATTCCCAGCTGCGCCTGAATCTACTAGCGCCTTATGCTGGGAATGAGGTGCAACCTGTGGAAAACCAACAGGTATACAAAAGTGCGCAACAGAAAGCTCTGGGTAAGTGGAGCGTCTACTCACCTGGGAGGCCCCCCCAGTGCGTGGCCTGTTGTCTTCTCCCCCGGAGAACCCTCCCCAGCACCTGGCCGCAGTGTGCCCTCCACGACCGCACTTGGTGCAGGAGACAGGCCCCCTCGGGCTCCTCCTCCTCCGTTCTCTAGCGCCGGCACCCCCGAGCACCATAGGGCTCGGCTCGGAGGTGCCGGAGGCGGGAATGGACGGACCCCCTCAAGGCGTCCACGGGTGGCCAGCAGGGTGTCTAAACGGATGGACATATCAACCAACTGGTCGAAAGTCAGATGGGTATCCCTGCAGGCCAACTCGTTGAACGTCTTCCCGGAGGCTACACCGAAAATGGTCGATGAGAGCCCGTTCATTCCACCCTGCATCCGCCGCTAGAGTCCGGTACTCCAAAGCAAACGCCTGTGCGCTCCTCCTCCCCTGTCTCAAGTGGACTAGCCGCTCCCCGCCGCTTTGCCCTCAGGTGGATGGTCAAACACGGCCTTGAAGCGGCGGGAGAACTCGGCGTAGGAGATGGTGTTGGCGTCCATCTTCCTCCACTCAGCGTTAGCCCACTCCAACGCCTTTCCCGAGAGACAGGAGATGAGGGCGGAAACGCCTCGTATCCCGAGGGCACCGGGTGTACAGTGGCCAGGTAGAGCTCCACCTGCAGGAGGAACCCCTGACACCCGGCAGCTGTTCCGTCATACGCCCTCGGGAGCGAGAGCCGAATCCTCCTGGGTTCCGGACCTGGGACTGGTGGACCGGCCGATGGGGTGGGCAGGGTAGGTGGAGGTGTGGGTACCCTGCTGGCTTCCCATCGGTGCAGGGTGTTGATCACGTCCTGTAGAGCGGTCTCCAGTTGTCTTATCTGGCCATCTTGCCAATGGATATGCTCCTCGAGCGACACAGGTGTCACGGCCGATCCTGCTGATTCCATATTGGTGTGTGATTCTGTCAGTGGGTGCTGTAGGTGGGTGTGGTGCAGGAATCAGATGCAGGACGCAGAAAAATAAGTCCAATAGACTTTAGTGAAAGGCACACTCAAATAACGAGTCAAACGCCCGGAGGCGAGAAAGTCCGCACACAGGCGAAAACCAAAAGGCGCACGAAACAGTGCGTAAATAACCTCCTAACACAGAGGAGGAAAATACGAAATGCACAAGCAACATAGCGCACAAACACGACAGCGAAACAATCACACACAAACACAGACACACACAACGAGAACTAAATAGAACACTAATGAGGACTAACTAGACACAGGTGTACAACATCAAGACCAAACCAAACGAACATGAAACATAGATCGGTGGCAGCTAGTACTCCGGAGACGACGACCGCCGAAGCCTGCCCGAACCAGGAGGAGGAGCAGCCTCGGCCGAAACCGTGACACAAATGGCTTTGTTTCAGAGTGACAGGATCTCTGTGCTTAAAGCAAACATGCCATTGACCTTTGGGTCATTATTTTGTACGGTGTCCATATTAGGACAACCTAAGCATGTCAGTAGTTTGTAAAATGATTGGAATTGACAGTGGACAGCATTAAACTGTATCAATGACACCACCCACTTACTGTGTTTAGATGAGGAGGCTCAGGAGGCAAAATGAAGCTGCTGTCTGGAAGGACATGGCCCGGGACGCAGCATGACTAAGAAGATTAAATAAGATTTACTCATCAGCAACACTACTCTCACGGCACTGGACATAGCAACAGGTCAGTGCGTACTATATGGTGTCCTAGCATTCACCATGGAGTGTGACGGCATTGACCTGAAAAGAGAAGAGCTATTTTCATTCTGACTTACATTCTCCTCACCTTTATTCCTACCATCTGGCTGTTGGAAAAGGTCTGTATTTAGCCTCTTATATTTTTGTATAAAGGGCTTTGCTAGTGATATTACATGTTTGTTAGTGATATTACATGTTTGTTTGTAATGGTTTGTTGAAGCTCTTGGTGAAGGACTCATCCGAATGGAGGTGATAGGCTTGTGGATGCAGTGTTGATATCATGTAGCCTGGTCCCAGATCTGTTTGTGGTGTCTTGTCAACTTATATAGTCATTATACCAAAAAATGACAGTAGGACAGCACAAACAGATCAGGGATCAGGCTTGATTTTATATGTCATGGAATTATGAACACACCTTACACATGTCACCAACAACTTAATAGAGAACTTCTATTATTAAATAGTACTGCTGTATTAAAAGCCTAAGAGCCTCACATTCTAATTGCTGGGTTGAAATCTCAAACATGAACCTTCAAATAATCAAACTGGTGTCACTGGGGACAACACTGTCCACTCTATAGCATAAACCAGTCAGTAGATTAACATTTACTTACGGAACACACAATAGAGATAGAGATACAAAAAAAGTACATTATTTTCTATGGGCACACCTCAACAACAGCTTTCTTTTCTCAGCTAGGATAGGACAATGTGAGGTGATACTACAACAGCATGGTGACGTACATCCTGTGGTGTGCGTTTGCATGGACATTCAAGGGTCTGTTATGTACCTGCAGGTTCTTCTGGGTGAGTGTGTATCCTATAGCCTGGTCGCAGATCTGTTTGTGCTGTTTTTCCAACTCTTTGCCAAACATGACAAAGACCATATGAGTTAGCTATGCAGCACAAACTGATCTATAACCATGGGCTATGTGTCCTATCTGACAATTATAGCTTTCACAACCCTCTTGCTCTGGAAATATTGTATGACTGTCATTGGTGTTTAATGCAGGTGAGCCCATACTACTCAATCAAATACATGCCCAATGAACCTCACAGAACAGGGAAGGATCACGACCATCAAGTGAAACAAAAAACTGGTAATGATGAGGGTTGTCCTCAGTAAATAATGAAAACAGAACAAAATGTAGACTACTGTGATATAGACTGGCATAGGATTGGTGTTCTAAAGGACTCTACTCTAATTATCTCATCTATGTATGCTATAGAATATAATAGAATAAAATGCTCTAATTGTGTTCTCTGTATGTGTTGGATGATTGATTTTCAGGCTCTGCAAGTCAGGAAATACCAGGAAGTCATGGTAGCAGTACCATGCAAAGGAGACTGTCCAAAGCTGAGAGAGAGATCCAGGCCCTCAAGACCCAGATCACCTTTGAGAGGGCAACATGGGAGAGGAAGTTTGGGGAACTGCAGAAAAAACAGCAGGACCTACGTTATCAGGTGTGTGTGTGTGTGTGTGTGTGTGTGCGTGCGTGCGTGCGTGCGCGCGCGAGTGTGGCGCGCGTGTATGAATATGTGTGTGTTTCATCATTTAGTCATAATAATAATTAAATGACAACTTTGTTTTAGTTTGATCAGCTGATCTCTGCGACTGTAGCCAGGCCTGGAAGCTTACTTCAGGTGGGCAGCTTTGAGGACCTTGGCGAGTCAGAGGTGGAGAACAGGCATCCTTACGATGAAAAGGACCAGGACAGCTCAAGTAAATCACATAATCAACAGTGCTTGATTTGCTGTAATATGGGATTTAAAAGGACAATGCACTCCAACATAAAAGTTTGTCAGATGTTTCCATACCTCAAAAGTAGACTAGTGTTGAGATAGGTCCACGTCACAAGCCATTTGTTGCGTAGATCAAGCTATATGCTTCAATCCCAAACAAATGGAAAAGATAAGCGTTTTCCTACTTCCAGATTTTATTTGGTGCTGATCTTTTCCATTCATTTGGGGTTAAGGTATATAGCTAGATCTACACAACCAAAGTCTTGGAGCATGTATTCATCTTACCATTGGACTAGTTTTGAGGTCTGAAAACATTGGACAAATGTTTATTCTGAAGTGTAATCTCCCTTTAATATCTACGTTTACAATAGGAAAGAATAATCTTATCCATGACTTAAAATAACAGGCAGCTTGAGCCATTCCAACCGAAGCAGAGGGTCTGAGAGGACGTCATCAACAGGTGACACATGCCAAAGCAGCTTGTCTGGCAGCCAAGTCTCATTGAACTCAGCATTTGGCTCCAGACCCATTTCTGCTCTGTCTACAGCCACCAGGTAGAGCCATTTCTCTTCACCTGCTCCCAGCTGTGTCAAAAGGCCATTAAACTTAAAAATCTATGTTTGGCACTTGTTTTCAGACCTCAAAATTGGTCCATGGAAAGCACCATGTAATTTCCATATTTGCAGTGCTTATCTTTTCCATTAATTTAGAGTTGAGGCATGTAGCTGGATCTACACAAACAATGACTACTTTTGAGGTCTGAAATGCTGTGTCTAAACAGGCATCCCAATTCTGATATTTTTTCCACTAATTGGTATTTTGACCAAAGACATTAGATATTTTTCAGAGCTGATCTGATTGGTCAAAAGACCAATTAGTGAAACAAAGATCAGAATTGGGCTGCCTGTGTAAACATAGTCAAACAGACCTGGGTTATAATACATGTGCAGTTAAGTATTTGTAATTTAAATATTTATTTTCTCTGTATTTGAGTATTTTAAAATAATGTGGCAAAAATCAACCACTTCTATTTGAAGTATTTGAAAGTATTTTTTAATCCTAGAAATAGCCTACTATTTGAAACAATTTTCAAATATTTGTTTCTAAATACATTATTTAAAACACCCCTAGAACCAAACAGACCTGGGTTCAAATGCGTATTTAAAGTATTTGTATTTGAAAGTACACTGTCTGTGTATTTGAGTATTTTCAAATGCATTCCAATATCCAAATAAAAAAATATCAACATCCTTACTTCAAAATGTCTTTGAAAGTAATTGAGAAAACCCTAAATAGTATTTTGAACCCAGGTCTGGTCTGAAAACTTTGATTTTAGAGTGTAATGTCCCTTTAAATCCTATTCATTTTAAGTCATCTAAAAAGAGCAAACCTTCCGTCCCCCCAGTGGGAACTCCTGGAGGAGCTACACCGGTCCACACCGGGTCTTTGTACCTCACTCCCCCCTGGACCTGCAGACGGGACACCGGGTTCGAGTCCTATTGCCCTCGGGTCGGATCAGCACAGGCACGGTTCGTTACCTGGGCCACCTGGAGGGGGAGACAGACTTCCATATGGGAGTGGAGCTGGAATCACCTGAACACGGGCAGCAAGATGGCACACAAAGTGGACAGTGCTACTTTGAATGGTAAGTGCTCTCTTCATTTACCAAGAACTTGTAGTCTTGAATCAGTTATCCTGTAAATCAGTTTCATCCCTGAATTGTAACATTGGTAGAGTTGCTAGATATCTGCTGTGGAGTATAAAGATGTATCTATATTTTGGAGCTAACAGGAAAAGGTTCAACAGTGCTTTTAGTTATAACTGAAAAGGGTTTGTTTACTTTAAATAAGTTATCCACTGAATCCTGTCGTTATAAGGGTGTTGTCAGTCAATCAACAAAGGGTTGTTTACCGTAGTAGTGCCTCCAGGCCCCTCACACACACAAGTAACAATTATGAATTTGAAACAATTGTTTATTTTTCTAAATGACATTGTGGACAAGGATGGAAAGTTGTTTGATTTTGGAACAGTGTGTAGAACCTATGGGGATATTTGTACAAATCATATATGTATGCTCAATTGCTGTCTGCTACAGTGAGGGAAAAAAGTATTTGATCCCCTGCTGATTTTGTACGTTTGCCCACTGACAAAGAAATGATCAGTCTATAATTTTAATGGTAGGATTATTTGAACAGTGAGAGACAGAATAACAACAAAAAAATCCAGAAAAACACATGTCAAAAATGTTAGAAATTGATTTGCATTTTAATGAGGGAAATAAGTATTTGACCCCCTCTCAATCAGAAAGATTTCTGGCTCCCAGATGTCTTTTATACAGGTAACGAGCTGAGATTAGGAGCACACTCTTAAAGGGAGTGCTCCTAATCTCAGCTTGTTACCTGTATAAAAGACACCTGTTCACAGAAGCAATCAATCAATCAGATTCCAAACTCTCCACCATGGCCAAGACCAAAGAGCTCTCCAAGGATGTCAGGGACAAGATTGTAGACCTACACAAGGCTGGAATGGGCTACAAGACCATCGCCAAGCAGCTTGGTGAGAAGGTGACAACAGTTGGTGCGATTATTCGCAAATGGAAGAAACACAAAATAACTGTCAATCTCCCTCGGCCTGGGGCTCCATGCAAGATCTCACCTCGTGGAGTTGCAATGATCATGAGAACGGTGAGGAATCAGCCCAGAACTACACGGGATGATCTTGTCAATGATCTCAAGGCAGCTGGGACCATAGTCACCAAGAAAACAATTGGTAACACACTACACCGTGATGGACTGAAATCCTGCAGCACCCGCAAGGTCCCCCTGCTCAAGAAAGCACATATACATGCCCGTCTGAAGTTTGCCAATGAACATCTGAATGATTCAGAGGAGAACTGGGTGAAAGTGTTGTGGTCAAATGAGACCAAAATCGAGCTCTTTGGCATCAACTCAACTCGCCGTGTTTGGAGGAGGGGGAATGCTGCCTATGACCCCAAGAACACCATCCCCACCGTCAAACATGGAGGTGGAAACATTATGCTTTGGGGGTGTTTTTCTGCTAAGGGGACAGGACAACTTCACCGCATCAAAAGGACGATGGACGGGGCCATGTACTGTCAAATCTTGGGTGAGAACCTCCTTCCCTCAGCCAGGGCATTGAAAATGGGTCGAGGATGGGTATTCCAGCATGACAATGTCCCAAAACACACGGCCAAGGCAACAAAGGAGTGGCTCAAGAAGAAGCACATTAAGGTCCTGGAGTGGCCTAGCCAGTCTCCAGACCTTAATCCCATAGAAAATCTGTGGAGGGAGCTGAAGGTTCGAGTTGCCAAACGTCAGCCTCAAAACCTTAATGACTTGGAGAAGATCTGCAAAGAGGAGTGGGACAAAATCCCTCCTGGGATGTGTGCAAACCTGGTGGCCAATTACAAGAAACGTCTGACCTCTGTGATTGCCAACAAGGGTTTTGCCACCAAGTACTAAGTCATGTTTTGCAGAGGGGTCAAATACTTATTTCCCTCATTAAAATGCAAATCAATTTATAACATTTTTTACATGCGTTTTTCTGGATTTTTTTGTTGATATTCTGTCTCTCACTGTTCAAATAAACCTACCATTAAAATTATAGACTGATCATTTCTTTGTCAGTGGGCAAATTTACAATATCAGCAGGGGATCAACTAGTTTTTTCCCTCACTGTATATCCCCCACATGGAAAGCTAAGATTAAGAAAGTAAAACATAATTTAACTGTATGCCATCCTACTATAAAAAAAAACACAAATGGATACATAAAGCTAAAATCAACTCAGAAATATACCAATTCACTTTGAATTAACACCCCCTATCTGCAATTCCTTACAAATTTCAAACGTATTGGGAAGATGTCTTTGACAGCCCAATACCATGGAAGCAGGTCTTCAATTTCACATACAAAACATCAATAGATACTCAAGAGCCTTTCAGTTAGGGATTCTCCGGTACTTTTGTATACTTGTTAGCCAGTAGTTCTGAAGGTAGCGCCCACAAGCAAAAAGTGCATTTATGTGCACCAAGTCCTTGCACTCTCTCTCGCTCTGCTGTGTGTGATTCTTGCTAGCTGTCAACAAAGAAAATGCTTTCCATTTGGGGTATTGAGCAAGACTCTAATGAAGATTCTGTAATGAAGAGGAGGACGAGGACATAATGCACCTGTTTTGAAACTGTCTGACAGTGAGCTCATTTTGACTACAGGTTCAAGGCTGGCTTTTCCATCACTCCATCAAACTACGTATTAACCCCAACTCATCATCTTGGGCAACCTCAATGTCCATATACCCTCAATTAAGAACAAAATACTTCTGCTAGGGAAGATATTCATATTCACAAAGTTCTACATCTCTAACACCCAACCTGTTTAAACAATTCATTAGCAATGACCAAAGGACAGAGCATTCCAGGTGCAAAGCTGTCATCAAGGCAAAGGGTGGCTACTTTGAAGAATCTCAAATATAAAATATATTTTGATTTGTTTAACACTTTTTTGGTTACTACATTATTCCATGTGTTTTATTTCATAGATGTGATGTCTTCACTATTATTATACAATGTAGAAAATAGTAAAAAGAAAGAAAACCCTGGAATGAGTAGGTGTGTCCAAACTTTTGACTAGTACTGTATATTATTTGCCAGGCAATATTTACATGAGAAAGTCCACAACATTGTTATTGAACAATATAAATTAAAATGAACATATGGTACTATAAGGGCAAAATGATCAATATGCCATGGAGTGTAAGAAAACTATGTTTTTCCTTATTTATTTTTGTATTAGGCTACTACACCATGGCATTGCTGATAACTGTCTTGTCCAAATGTGTTGTATCGTGTGTGTTTGTCGGTTTGAGGATCGTCATGTACTGCACATAGTCCTCCATTTTTATGGTTGTCTTGTCACTGTCATTACCGACTTGTTTGTATTTTGTTTAAGAAAAAATAATAATAACAAATATGGTTCCGTGTTCAAGACACACTTCAACATGTGCTGCTGACATTTTCATTGTTTGACTGAACATGCAAATATCAACCTGAAAGCAAACGTGAGTAGCTTGATTTGTTGTATGAGGGCCAGAGTGCACGTGTTTGTCAAAAGTGGAGAACAAAATGCTAAGAAATGCTATATACAGTAGTATATACTCTATACAGTGGTATATGTGGGATGAGCACTAACACTGTTTTCTTTGTGTTCAGAAATAAAATAACACTCTTGTAGCATCAAATAGTAATGGCTTATTATGAATTTCGATAAAAGTACACTATATATACAAATGTATGTGGACAGCCCTTCAAATGAGTGGATTCAGCTATTTCAGCCACACCCGTTGCTGAGAGGTGTATAAAATCGAGCACACCGCCATGCAATCTCCATAGACAAACATTGGCAGTAGAATGGCCTTACTGAAGAGCTCAGTGACTTTCAACGTGGCACCGTCATAGGATGCCACCTTTCCAACAAGTCAGTTCGTCAAATTTCTGTAAACGTCTATGAACAACAGCGGCTCAGCCGCCAAGTGGTAGGCCACACAAGCTCACAGAACAGGACCGGCGAGTGCTGAAGTGCGTAAAAATTGTCTGTCCTCGGTTGCAACACTCACTACCGAGTTCCAAATTGCCTCTGGAAGCAACATCAGCACAAGAACTGTTCGTCGGGAGCTTCATGAAATTGGTTTCCATGGCCGAGCAGCCGCACATGCCTAAGATCACCATGCGCAATGCTAAGCGTAGGCTGGAGTGGTGTAAAACTCGCCGCCATTGGACTCTGGAGCAGTGGAAATGCGTTCTCTGGAGTGATGAATCAAGCTGGGTTTGGCGGATGCCAGGAGAACGCTACCTGCCCCAATGCATAGTGCCAACTGTAAAGTTTGGTGGAGGAGGAATAATGGTCTGTGGCTGTTTTTCATGGATCGGGCTAGGCCCCTTAGTTCCAGTGAAGGGAAAACGTAATGCTACAGCATACAATGACATTCTAGACGATTCTGGACTTTGTGGCAACAGTTTGGGGAAGGCCCTTTCCTGTTTCAGCATTACAATGCCCCGTGCACAAAGCGAGGTCCATACAGAAATGGTTTGTTGAGATCAATGTGGAAGAACTTGACTGGCCTGCACAGAGCCCTGACCTCAACCCCATCGAACACCTTTGGGATTAATTGGAACGGTGACTGCGAGCCAGGCCTAATCGCCCAACATCAGTGCCCAACCTCACTAATGCTCTTGTGGCTGAATGGAAGCAAGTCCCCACAGCAATGTTCCAACATCTAGTGAAAAGCCTTCCCAGTAGAGTGGAGGCTGTTATAGCTGCAAAGGGGTACCAACTCCATATTAATGCCCATGATTTTGGAATAAGATGTTTAACGAGCAGGTGCCCACATACTTTTGGTCATGTAGTGTATGTATTTTCTTTATCGGGAAAGATTATATTTAGTAGGGATATTTTTTAACAGTGTGTTGTATTACCCAATGGTCTGCCTAGTTTTTACTCTAAGCTATTGAAATCTAACTGCCATGTGGTGACTGTCTGTTTCCCTTCCCTTGCAGCAAGCCTGGCCATGGTGCCTTTGTCCCATTCACCAAGCTGCTGATGGCCTGGGAGTGATGACATCACAGTCTCTCTGATGGTCACATTTGGATGGATCATATGGACTTTGTGGCATCAATCACAAATGGTCTCTGAAAGCAAACTTACATGCACACGTTTACTGTGAATGTGGTACCCCTGATTAAGCTACTGTACAACCAACATGCTTCAAATATCACAGAACTGTCAACTATTGACCCTGTATTAAAGACCAAAATTGGCTAAAGAAAAAGAGGAGAACAAAATGCTAAGAAATGCTATATACAGTAGGATATACTGTACATGTATACAGTGGTATATGTGGGATGAGCACTAACACTGTTTTCTTTGTGTTCAGAAATAAAATAACACTCTTGTAGCATCAAATAGTAATGGCTTATTATGCATTTTGAAGTACACTAAACAGTATATACAAATGTATGTGGACAGCCCTTCAAATTAGTGGATTCGGCTTTTTCTGCCACAACCTTTGCTGACGGGTATAAAATCAAGCACACACCCATGCAATTTATAACAGTATTACCCAATGGTCTGCCTAGTTTTCACTCTAAGGTATTGAAATCTAACTGCCATGTGGTGACTGTCTGTTTCCCTTCCCTTGCAGCAAAGCTGGCCATGGTGCCTTTGTCCCATTCACCATTCATTAGGGCATCTCAGTGATGATATTGTTCATGATTACTCAACCTGAAACTGTATACTTTTTATCTTGTTCATGACATGGCCGATAGAAAACATTTGGTATTATGCAAATATAGAATCTCTCAATGACAAATAATGGAACATACAGTGCCGTGAAAAAGTATTTGCCCCCTTTCTGATTTGATATATTTTTGTATATTTTTTATACTGAATGTTATCAGATCTTCAAACAAAACATAATATTAGATAAAGGGAACCTGAGTGTACAAACAACAGCAAAAATGTATACTTATTTTATTTATTGAATTAACAAATTTATGCAACACCCAATTCCCCTGTGTGAAAAAGTAATTGCCCCCTTACACTCAAAACTGGTTGTGCCACCTTTAGCTGCAATGACTGCAACCAAACGCTTCCTGTAGTTGTTGATCAGTCTCTCACATCGCTGTGGAGGAATTTTTGCCCACTCTTGCATGCAGAACTGCTTTAACTCAGCTACATTTGTGGGTTTTCAAGCATGAACTGCTTGTTTCAAGTCCTGCCAAAACATCTCAATTGGGATTAGGTCTGGACTTTGACTAGGCCATCCCAAAACTTCAAATTTGTTGCTTTTTAGCCGTTTTCATGTAGACTTGATTGTGTGTTTTGGATCATTGTCTTGCTGCATGACCCAGCTGCACTTCAGCTTCAGCTCACAGATGGATGGCCTGACATTCTCCTGTAGAATTCTCTGATACAGAGCAGAATTCATGGTTCCTTCTATTAAGGCAAGTTGACCAAGTCCTGAGGCAGCAAAGCATCCCCAAACCATCACACAACCACCACCATGCTTGACCGTTGGTATAAGGTTCTTACTGTGGAATGCAGTGTTTGGTTATCGCCAGACATAATGGGACCCATGTCATCATAAAAGTTATACTTCTGACTCATCTGTCCATAGAACATTCTTCCAATAGTCTTCATGATCATCCAGGTGCTTCCAGGTGCTTTTTGGCAAACTTGAGTCAACTTTTTGGATGAGATGGGTCCCATTATGTCTGGCGATAACCAAACACTGCATTCCACAGTAAGAACCTTATACCAACGGTCAAGCATGGTGGTGGTTGTGTGATGGTTTGGGGATGCTTTGCTGCCTCAGGACCTGGATGACTTGCATTAATAGGAGCCAGTTCTGCATGCAAGAGTGGGCCAATTGTTATATTTCTCCAGGGGAGTTGGGTGTTGCATAACTAAATGTGTTAATTAAATAAATTAAATAATTATACATTTTTGTTGTTATTTGAAAACTCAGGTTCCCTTTATCTAATATTATGCTGTCAATTGATACCAGTTGACCTGTGAATACAATGAGAGATTTACACCAATATATCAGAAAAATGATTTATGATACTGTGTTAAACTGCTGGATCATGTGATTACCATTTCTATCTTAGGACTCCAAAATAAAAGCTCACACTCACGAGGTGACATGACATCGATTCTGGAGAAATCTAAGCACTCTCCTTAAAGGGATAATTCACTTTTTTTGTTGAAGCTTTTATTTTATTTTTGTGAACTATCCCTTTATCTATCACTTTCATGCAGATGTCAATGAGAGGACTGAATTTCATCAAGCTGTTGTTATGACTGGATTATTGGTTATTGTACTGGGCATTGTGCAAATGTTTAATAATGGGGATAGCCAAACAGAGTTCGCATGAAGTGTTTACACATGGAACAACAGGTGCAGTACTATAAAGAAGTGTCTCAGAACTAAGTTATGTGGTATGCTATGGATCATGAACCATCTATTCATTCCCAGCTTCCAATTAACTCATTCAACCCCTCTTCCCTGCAACTATTCCCCAGGTTGTTGCTGTAAACGAGAATCTGGTAAAATAAGGGTAAAAATATATATATATCTAAATGTGCATAGTGTGTACAAATGACTCCTATTTTGGGTTATATTTGGATGATCGATTGATCATTGCGAAATAAATCCTACCCATTTCCTCAAGCAGAGCATCTTTATCAAAAAGAGTTATCCTCATTTCCGGTAACTAGGTTGTGCAACTATGTATGAACTATCTTTATGAGTCCCTATCAGTACTTATCTGGGACCGCTTTCCCAAAAGCATCTTATGGCTAAGTTCATCTTTAGAACCTTCTTAGGAGCATCATTAAACCTACGAGCTGTTTCCCAAAACCATCGTTACTAAAGTTGCTCTTAAAAACGCTTGTTATTTAACGACTGCCTCAGACCGTTAGAGGCTTTTTTGCCCTTGTGCGTCACTTTATTCACTTTATGCCAAGAGTGTGCAAAGCTGTCATCAAGGCAAAGGGTGGCTACTTTGAAGAATCTCAATTATATTTTGATTTGTTTAACACTTTTTTGTTTACTTCATGATTCCATATATGTTATTTCATAGTTTTGATGTCTTCACTATTATTATACAATGTAGAAAATAGTAAAAATAAAGAAAAATCCTGGAATTAGTAGGTGTGTCCAAACTTTTGACTGGTACTGTATATATTATGGGGGATTTATTATTCTCATAATTGATGGGATGACTAACTTAGAAAGAATGCATTCTGGACTGTGCTGATGTGGGTTGTGTCACCTGGCAAGCTGTGATTGATGTGAAGAGCTGTTTTAGGGGTTAAGATAAGATAATAATTTGTGTCTCCAAATACTAGACTATACTGGTTCTTTGTGATTTGTGAACCATCCTTGGACGTAGGAATGGTGTCTAGGGGAGCTGGCTCTTCTCACCATGACAGGTTGTTATGATAAGAACTTATGCCTGGCAACAGGGGTGCGTCAACGGATAGGCTGAGTAAGTCTAAACCACGCTCAGCCTCTACTCTGATTGGCCAGCAGAGAGGTGGGAACTCTCTCTCTGTCAGAGTATTTGAGGAAGAACCTAAAACAATGGATTAGTTCTCTGAGTGCCCTGCGAGGTATTTCAAGGAGCCCGTATATACGAAACATCATATTTACCATTGAAGATTTTACATTAATTAAAATACTAGTATATCTTAGAAGTCGTGTTGACCTCTTTTGTTCCTAATACCAGATTTGAATTGACGCAACTTTGACAATTGGTGACCCCGACGTGATCTGGTAAAGGGACTATGCTGGGTATTGTCCGGCCCATTTGGTCACCTCATTCATTGGACGGTGTGTTTCACAAAGTGTCCGGACTACTAAAAAAGGTAAGCAGATACCTATTGTTAAATAACTAAAGATCTGCACATTGGCTTTATCCAAATTAATTTTGTGAAACACCTGTCTGATGTAAGTGAACTAAATTATGAAACTATTATGAGTAGATAAGCACAATATTGTGACATGCAAACCTTTGGTGAATGTGATGTTAAACCATGGTACCAGAGAGTATTTGTGCTGCCGGCAAGGTCCTGTGGAATATGGCTAGGTTCAGGAGACAATACTGACATCTATCAGCAAGGTCCGTAATTGCGAGAATACGGCTAAGGTTCGGAGATACAGGGAATAATTGACTTAAGTAATTGCTATCGGCAAGGTTCGTAACTACGTGGATACGGCTAGGTTCGTAGAATTACACCGGCAAGGTCCATGACTTCAAGGACATGGCTGGGTTCGGTAAATTTTAGATAATACTGGTGACTGGCAAGGTCCGTAACTTAGGGTTGCGGCTAGGTTCAGCAGAGTATTTTGAAGAAAATAGAAGCGGCTGTGTGCCCAAATAGATTGTGTGTGGAATGTAAGTGTGTCATTTATGACTGTGTGACATATTTGACTGTGTGATAGGATTATGACTGTGTATTGTGAGTGAGTGCGATAACTGTGTACTATTTTTGCTGTGTGATAACTGTATACTACGTTTAACTGTGTACCATTTTTGGCTGTGAATACAAATAATATTTTAAAACAGTAAATAATGAGAATTACAATTAGGAAATAAGGTTTAAATTGTGCAAACGTTAACAAAAGACACCCATAGGAGGTACTATAAAAAGTTAGACAGTGCGAGTGTTGTCGTATGCATGAGAGTGTGAATGATAAACCTGTATACCTTGATAGAAAACTAATTGGGAATCAAAAGACGTCTGTGGCTGTCCAAACTGTATAATTTGTGAATAACTGTTGTGTATGTGGTTGCTTAAACCGTATAACCCGTTAATAACAATTGGGAATATGAAGGTAAAATAATGAATAACTAGTATGACTAAACTGAAACGTTTGAACTGATATAATTGAACTGTAACGTTTGATGTTTGACATAGCATAATACTGGTTTTAAATAAGTAAATTGAAGTGATATGGTGTGGCGCTTGATTTGATATAACAACCATTGGTTAAATAATTGAAACACTTGGGTTTATTCGTTAGATTTACCATTTGATGTGTGGCGCTTGATTTGATATAACAACCATTGGTTAAATAATTGAAACACTTGGGTTTATTTGTTTTGATTTACCATTTGATGTGTGGCACTGTAAGAATACTGCTTTCAAACAATTAGACTGAAATAATTCGGTTTATCGTTTAAATATAAACGTGCACCAACTTTAACTAATTAGGTGGGAATTATTTGATTTAAATAAATAGACTAAAATACCTTAATTAACGGCAGAATATTGAAAACACTAAAACATAGCTCCTCAGAGGACACGGAAGGTAGAGTTGCGAGGGGAGGGGCTGGAGAGAGCGAAAGTGTGGCTTTTGGAGCCAGGAAAGACTGGGAGTTGGCTGGGAACGCCACACGGGGTGATTATTTGAGAGGTGCATGTGGGTTTCTGACGAGAGATGTTCTAAACTTGCTCACCCGAACGTAGACGTACGTCATGGGTGAGAAAGTAGAGAATATTTACATTTGCATTTTTGGTAATTTGGCAGACGCTCTTGTCCAGAGCGACTTGCAGGAGCGATTGGGGTTGAGTGCCTTGCTCGAGGGCACATCGGCAGATTTTTCGCCTGGTCGGCTCGGGGATTGGAACCGGCGACCTCTCGGTTGTTGGCGCGGCGCTATTGGTCACTAAGCTGCCTGCCGCCCCATATGAGTTTAAGGTTGTGGCGTTGTTGGATCATGTGATGGTGGAATAAACTGACCATAAGTAATGTTGTTTTAGACGTAATGTATAATATAGTACAAAGCAAATAGAGGGTTCAATTGAACTAATTATCATGGTATAGCTAACGTAGTACAGTGAGGGAACTTCATTTTGTTTCAGAGGGTAAGATGAGAAATCATTGTAATGGTGCTATTGGTGGAAATCTATTTATCATTTCAAGGCATGGAGTAACAATCTGCATTTATGAGTGTAAATTCCACTGCTGATGTGTTGATTGAATGGGTACAATGGAGTATTTGGTTTGGTAATGTTGAATGGACTATTTGTAGCGTGTTTTGGGGTTAAATAGAAAAAACTCACTTATTCAATAGGGAATGGGTGGAGAGAGAGAGAGAGTTTTTACGTGTATTAAAAGTTGCATAAGATAGCTTTAGTAGTATTCTAGATAGGTCTATGAAAATATGTTACAAGTACGAATGACATTATTTCCTAAGAAGGAAGATTGTAGGGAAGTTTCCCGCGCCTCCCCCATAATGTAGGAAGGAGCAGGAGAGGGGGAGGAGATGTAAGAGACAGTACATAGTTCAGATGGTAGGAATGTCATTAAGTGTATGCTTATCAACGATATCAAGTATTTGTTTATTAATTAGGGCCGAATCAGAGAGAACGGTTAAAGAGATAGAATAGCGAACTGAAATGGGTTAGCGGGAAAATACAAAATAGTTGGAAAATTTTAAAACGATAATTTATTTTCGTTACGGGGATGCAAGTATGCATTGGCTGTTGTGCTGGGGGAATAGCGCCAGCCTGTGGTGGGTTCTGGATTTGTTATAAATACATTTATATTTTAAACTAAAGTGATGGAATAGACTACAATTATAACATCAGAAAAAGGGCACAATATAATTCGTAATAGTTATTATAATTATTATTGATAGTTATTGCAGTTATTATCATTGATTCAGTAATGATAAAAGGATAGAGAGAAAGAGGCAGGAAGAGCTAGAGAAAGTAAACACAGAGAGTTTAAACACAGGGAGTTGAAGAGATTACATTTACATTTTAGTCATTTAGCAGACGCTCTTATCCAGAGCGACTTACAGTTAGTGAATACATTTTTTTTTCATACTGGCCCCCCGTGGGAATCGAACCCACAATTAGAAGACTATAATAAGCCAGGGAAGAGAGAGTGGTTAGATGATGAGGAAGGGGATGACTAGTACCCTTTGATAGCTTTGCCGATCCCAAGGGCTGGGGAGGAGCATGCACCAGACACACTGGATGTATATAGGGCGTGGACACAGCGAGATGTAGTGAGAGCTATAGAGGGTGTAGTGCACCCTAAGAGAGTGTTTGAATTGGAAACAATTGAATTGGCTCTGCAGCAAGAACAGAAATCATACCTCACCTTAACAATATTGGGGAAAAATATTAAATTCTTGTGTGACACAGGGGCATGTCGAACAGCAATCTGTGTAGCCGACATACCCAAAATAATTAGAATTAATGGGGAAAAAAATCATGCGTACGCTCGGCCTCGGGCCCATCAATTTATAGAGCGATTATCAGCCCCTGTGACTTTACAACATGAAGATTCAGGGGGAGAGGTATGCATACCTGTACTGGTATCAAGCCTGTGCCCAGTAAATTTACTAGGAAGGGATGCCATGACTCGGTTGAACGTAGCTGTGAAGCCTACGCTGAGGGGTATGAAGGCATATGTCGTAAGAGATAATATGGTATTGAGCGGGGAGGGAAAACCATGCTATTGGTATAGCCAGGATCTGCTAAGAGGGGGACTTACAGACATACCGAAAGCACTAATAGACCTAGGAAATGAGTTAGTGATTGGATCAACTAAGATGACAGTAGGTTACTTACACTGTACAGTATGGTGTAATGAGCACCCAGGCCCTAACCCAGATTATGAGGAAGAAGTGTTAAAAACCACAGAAAAAACAATTGGGTTAAAATGGGTTCACAGAGCCAGAGGCTGTACAGAGAAAGGTGGAGCCCCCATGTTGCCCTAGTGAAAGAACATTCAGAGGAATGGTTATCACTAGGTAAATTGATAAAACAGGGGAAAAACATTACTGACTGGCAGAATACACCAAATGGGGATCAGTATAGCCACTCCACTGGGAGATATAGAAGAAAGTTGAATTGGAGAGCAAAAACCCTGCCCGGGGTCCACCTGGAGATAAGTTTTAACGGATGACAGGAAGAGATTCTCTTAACTCAGGAACAGGAGGCTGAGTTAGCAGCAATTCCGTTCAAATTATGGTCACAAGGACCAGCCGATGTAGGACTAATTAAGGGGGTAGCTCCAGTACAAGTGATTCCTCGATCCGATCATAGACCATACCAAAAGCAATACCCTATGAAACCAGAAGCAATAAAAGGGATAACACCTACATTTGAGCATTTACTTAAGGGAGGGGTGATAATTCCTGGAGATGAGGCACAATGCAACTCGCCAGTATTTCCTGTTAAAAAGGCGGCACCTAGCGCCGACTGGAGGATGGTCATGGACTTGCAGGGGGTTAATAGAAATATAATTCCCAGAGCTCCATGTGTACCAGATCCACATACATTGCTGAACCAATTGAAACCAGAGAACTCCTATTTTACAGTGATAGATTTAGCTAGTGCTTTCTTTAGTATCCCAGTTCATCCGGATAGTCAGGGGTGGTTTGGCTTTACTTTTCAGGGAAGGAAATGGACATACGCTAGGATGCCTCAAGGCTACTCGAAAAGTCTTACAATCTTTGCCCAGGCTATAACTAGGAATTTGGGAAAGTTTGAACCTAGGGAAGGAAGCCAAATGTTAGTTTATGTAGATGATATTCTATTGGCTAATCCCACTCAGGAGGGATGTAAGAGGGATACAATCCAATTGTTAACCTTCCTGGCAGAACAGAGCAAAAAGAAACTTCAACTTTGGCAGAGCGAGGTCATTTACCTAGGAGACACTATAACTCAGGAGGGGCGAATGTTAAACTCATCCAGGAAAACTGCTATACTTGAAGCGCCAAAACCGTTAAACAAAAAACAAATGATGAGCTTTTTGGTAATGATAAACTGCTGTAAAGCTTGGGTACTCCATTATGTACTGCATACGGGTAAATTAAGTGATCTTATCTATGGGAAGGCAATGGCAGCCCATGGTAAAATCATTTGGAACTCTAAGGAGGCATACATACATCAGGGATGTTATCCAAATGGTAGAGAGTAAAGAGGGATATGACATTAGTCGTGATTTAAAGATGACGAGTTTTTTTTTTGGTGGGCTATTAGATATAACTGGGTTAATCATGAACATAGAGGTTTTTATTCTTTGTTGCTAGGCAGAAGACTTAGGTGACCTAAATATGGACTTGTCATGTCCAACAATCAGTCTTCAGGTCAAGCCCGGGAGAGCCTGGGTAGAACAGAGTTTGAACTAAACATGAGTGTTTTTACAAGATAAGAGATTGAAGATTGGATTACTAATTGATTCTGAACTGGATGAAAGTCGAATTTAGCTGCCATAAAAGACAAAGGAAGTGGGAGGAGCAATAAAGAAGCAAAAGACAATCTCAAAAATGAAAGGCATGGCAATTGGATGATAAATTACCTAAGGGATGGTTTAGGTAGGTAGTAATATTGACACATGGGCAAATCATGTGTCAAAAAAAGGGGGAGTATAGGATTAAATAATAAATATTATACGAAGAAGGAGAAAGGAGGACAAAACTAAAAAAAAAAAACAACAATAGAAATTGAGAGCTCAACATGTATGTGTGAAGATAGTTTATTAACCACACCCGTATGTCAGAGGTTTTGTGCCCCACAGGAGAAGGTGACCCACTCTATCTCACCAGGAGACTGGGTGTGGATCCAGTCCCTAAAAGAAGAAAAACTGGAAGCAGGCCTGTTGGGAAGGGCCCTACCAAGTCCTATTAGATCCACCTGGGTGCATGTCACACACTGCAAAAAGGTAAACCCAGTTACACCTGATGAACAAACACAGAGTTAGGAGAAAGAACCGATCACCACTAGGGCTCGGGGGTTGGCTCCTTAACGAAGATTCCCTTACCCTGTCTGATCATCCCTGTGTGAGTTCGATAGAAGGTAAAGCAATGGGTTGGCCTCTGGCGGCTGACATGTTCTCAGGGCGAGGGTGGGGATTCACAGGTCTCCCAACGGTAGGTAGCTGTCTGATTGTGGGGGCCATATTCCTAACACACTCAGACCCTCCTGATCAGCCAGAAGTAGTAGTTAACCTAACACAAGTTGATAAAATAATACCTGAGCACAGTCTACGAAGGCATAGGAGACAGCTAGACGTAGGGAAGGGGAAGTACTAGGGACTTTAGGGAAGGACATCACCATATGTATGTCACCATGTACATCCTGGGATTATGTAGTTGCTCATACCAAGGGGGGGGGGGATATGTCAATCTCCATACACATTTTAGGGACAGGTGTAGTATTGTGAAAGTAGGGAATTACCAGAAATGGCAGTGCGACCCATTTAAGGGTAGGTACTGTCTGAAAGTCTGAATTATGCTAAAACAGGTTACAGACCTGAACAAGTGAGATATCCTCTTCAACTGGGGCACCCTATAGAGTAAACCTCTCTGAGGGAGGTAGTGAGACCGGGGCTGGGTAAAGATAGTACAAATTATAGACCTGAAGAAAGTAGGACAGGTAGGACGGGGTGTAGAAATCTTGACCGGTGGTTGGAATGGATTTAGTATACGGCAAGAACTATGTCTAAAGAGGACTGTTATGCCTGTGGGACAGCCAAACCAAGGTTAACAACTACTCCGTTCCCCTTGACAGGCTTTAACTCTCTGTCAGGTTTATCCTCCATGCAAGCCACCTGGGAATGTGGTAAAAGAGTCTTGTAGTAACTTGAACTATCTGTATCCCCTGAAAACAAAGTCATTCCGACCTAGGTTGCCTCCGTTTGGAGTCTCAGGGGATTCTAATTGTTTTTCTAGGACTAGTAAGATAGGATACAGAGTAGGGCATCTTAGCTCCTGCCCCCACACAGAGAATATCACAACTAAAAGAGACCATGACTAATCTCTCCTCTTTGTTGCAGCCAGAGGATTTTAGGAACCAAAACCAGGCCCGTGCTGACATCTGATGGTTGTGTGGTGATAACTGATTGTGAACTCACCTACATATGTAAACAATCAAACGTGTCAGAGACTGGTGAGTTGTCACATTGAAAGTGGGACCTCCTCCCGGGATCCTTTGATGAAAGGATATATATATTGATGGGATAGGAGTACCTCGAGGGGTTCCAGAACAATTCAAAGCTAGGAATCAGATCGCAGCTGGGTTTGAATCAAGTCTTTTTTGGTGGTCAACAATTAATTAAAACGTAGATTGGATAAATTATATTTACTATAACCAGCAAAGATTTATAAACCACACTCGTGATGCAATAAAGGGATTAGCTGAGCAGACAGCGGTAACTAGCTTAATGACATGGCAGAATAGAATAGCTTTAGAAATGCTTTTGGCTGAGCGGGGCGGAGTTTGTGTTCTGTTTGGATATATGTGCTGTACTTTCATCCTCAAACAACATAGCACCGGACGGGTCCGTGACCAAAGAGCTTCAGGGAGTAACCACGTTGGCGAACGAACTGGCTGAGAACTCTGGTAGTGATAGCTCCTAAACGGTTGGTTTGAAAACATATTTGGTAAATGGAAAACTATTGTTGTAACTATTCTGGGTGAAGTTATAGCTTCTATGGGTATACTTGTTCTTTGTGGATGTTGTCTTATTTCCTGTGTCTGAGGTTTGGTGAGAAAAGGAGATGGAGAAGGTGGTTTCCCAACAGATGGTGAGATACGGCCCAATCCTGGACTCCAACCTAGGAATGGAGGATATGACCTACCAGGCTTGGTGGAGTGACACTTTAGAGGGTGGCAAAAGGGAGTCCAAATTTACTTCTCTGTTTGTGTTTTATGTTTTAATAATCTTATGTTTTGTGTTCTATTAATCCTGTGTTTTATGCTTTATTAATCAAGTTAACCATTGTGAATGTTTGTCTTTCCTTATGTGATGGTTTGAAGTTCTTTGGTGACTGGTAACAATTTGCAAGTTGGGTGTGGATGGACTGAGGGTTTTTATTTTTAGTATCATTATGGCCTATTAATAAAAGTGTGATTATTTTTGTTTGTATTGTATCATAATGAATGACACCCTGTGTTTTCTTATTTTTTGAATCACACCCAGTGGGTGTGAAAAGGGGGACTATGGGGGATTTATTATTCTCATAATTGATGGGATGACTAACTTAGAAAGAATGCATTCTGGACTGTGCTGATGTGGGTTGTGTCACCTGGCAAGCTGTGATTGATGTGAAGAGCTATTTTAGGGGTTAAGATAAGATAATCATTTGTGTCTCCAAATACTAGACTATACTGGTTCTTTGTGATTTGTGAACCATCCTTGGACGTAGGAATGGTGTCTAGGGGAGCTGGCTCTTCTCACCATGACAGGTTGTTATGATATGAACTTATGCCTGGCAACAGGGGTGCGTCAACGGATAGGCTGAGTAAGTCTAAACCACGCTCAGCCTCTACTCTGATTGGCCAGCAGAGAGGTGGGAACTCTCTCTCTGTCAGAGTATTTGAGGAAGAACCTAAAACAATGGATTAGTTCTCTGAGTGCCCTGCGAGGTATTTCAAGGAGCCCGTATATACGAAACATCATATTTACCATTGAAGGTTTTACATTAATTAAAATACTAGTATATCTTAGAAGTCGTGTTGACCTCTTTTGTTCCTAATACCAGATTTGAATTGACGCAACTTTGACAATATTTAAATTATATTGAAATACATTTCATGCTCATTTAATCAAGTTTTATTTAGCTATTTGTACACTACTGCCTGTAATTTTGCCACAATATATTTCATGATGGGCGGCAGGTAGCTTAGTGGTTAAGAGCATTGTGCCAGTAACCGAAAGGTCGCTGGTTCTAATCCCCGAGCCGACTAGGTGAAAAATCTGTCGATGTGCCCTTGAGCAAAGCACTTAACCCTAATTGCTCCTGTAAGTCGCTCTGGATAAGAGCGTCTGCTAAATGACGTAAATGTAATGATGTGTAACATGTGCGCAATACTGTGCTAAATGTTGATTTAGTGCATTATTATAGGGTAAGCGTTAGAATCAGCCTCCTCAATATTTGTAGCCATAGGTGATAATATTTCTCTAGGACCTGATCCGTCGTCAATATTGTGGAATAATTATAATGTTAAGGTAAGATTTGAAAGAGAGAAAGCTGATCCGATACAGAGAGCACCGCTGCCTTTCTTTCGAACCTATCAACACATGCCTCAAAGACGCACTTAGCGAACGTTCTCTCTGCGTGGTGTTTTGGGAAACGCATGTTACATCTTCGGCAGTTGTAGGAAAGATGCATTGTTAAAACACTTGTAAGCCTAAATTCCATCGCTATCAGGAAACCGGCCACAGTACAGTACTCTCCTCTCATTTGCCCCTGGCAGGAAGTGGACTATTGTTTTTATTTCCTCATAGCTTTTCATTCCACGATGACGCATACACATATCTTTCCAAGAACTGCGTCCGATTAGAAATGACAGTGAATTGCATTTCCTTATCGATTCAATCAAGATTTCACCATCTTCTCTCTCTCTCTCTCACACACACACACACACACACACACACACACACACACACACACACACACACACACACACACACACACACACACACACACACACACACACACACACACACACACACACACACACACACAGTCATAATGACTGTATTAATAAAGCAGGAGTGAGACAGTAGAAGGACAACAGCACACATACCACCAAGATAATAATAATAAATGCCATTTAAAATACACTTTCATCCAAAGGGACTTACAGTTGTGCTTGCATACATTTTCACATGGATGGCCCCAGCGGGAATCGAACCCACAATCCTGGCATTTTGGAGCTGCAGGAAGTGAGCCACACAGGACCACACTTTTTTATATTTCACATTCTATACATATACAGTTGGAAATATCACATCCGTTTGTTTCTACAAAGCCTTCACAGTCTGACAATAAGGCAGCCCCTTGGCCTGAGACATGGCTGCTTGCCCCAACACATGTCTGACTTCAATAAGGTCTACAGTCATGTCTCAGGGCAAGTAGCCTTGTGTCACTTAGGGCAAGGCAGCGCCCATCTTGGTATCTCTATAACTCAGTGAACTCAGAATATGACATGAAATTGCACTACAGGCACATGCCTGTGCAGATCTGACAGGGGAATATTAGTGGGAGGTTTTCAAGAACCTGCAATGGCATTCCTTAAAATACAGGGCAAAGGTAAACCTGTAGGGCTTTGGAGTTGGGACTGCACCCACAAGATCTGAGACTGCATGTCACCGGCTTAAAACATCAGAGAAAACTGGCTGGAATTCAGCTTGTGGTTTTGCTAAAGCTTGCAATGTGAGTCATAGTCGCACAAAGGTCAGATTTGAAAACCTATGCTGGATTTTCTAAGAAATAGGGTGTGCGTGTGGGGTAGAGAGCGAGGAGGCTGATGTGCTGAAGAGCATGAGCATGATACATGTTAGCTTGGCATATTCAATAACTAGCTTCATCAAATCTGGCATGAGTCTAAGCCTTAAAGGCGCAATGTTGCTACACCCATTTTTGGATTGATATTTACCCATTGATACCTCATGAGTTCAACTGTAGTACCCCATCAGAACCCAAAATAGAAGCTTATTTTACTCCGATGTTTGTAAACAAAGTAAATGTAAACAAACACTATATAGCCTCAAAACATGGTTAAGGCTATCCTTTTGATATCATGGATGGTCAGTCCTTGCATCCATAGCTCTTTCTCTGAATTTGAGAGTGGTTATATTTCCCCAGCCCCATCCCTCAGCTTTTTACCAAAACACTTTGTTATTGTTTCAACTGCTGATTGCCCCTTCAAAGGGGATTTAGGGCTCTATTCGATCAGATCCGCTTTAGCCGAAATCTGCATAGCGGTTGTTTTGGCGATGTCGGAGGTGGAACTGAGTAGAGCTGTCAAATCCACAAGCGGCTCCTGGCATTATACTTAAAGAGGACATTGCCATTGGTTGCAATGAGTCGCATTAAGAGAAATCCCATGCAGCCTTGTTTACAAGTTCGAACACTGGAATGTGATATGTAATCTACACCTCGATTAGGTTGATAGAAATCCTCATTATTTTGTTTAATGATTTTCAATTTGAGCATCATTATTTCTATATAGCCTACACTTTCTCATTCTGAACTTCTAACGTGAGTGGGATGTGTGGCTTCCTGACAATGATCAAGAGCAGCTGCTCACTGATTTGACAGCTCCAACGCAGTTACACCTCCGACATCGCCAGAATATCAGCTTTGCGGATGTCGGCTATCGCCGGTTAACGCTTGATCTGATTGAATCTAGGCCTCACACCACATTTTAACCTCCTGTTCAGCACCATAATGAACATGATAATGAATGTGATGTTAATAGAAAATGGTGGAATTACCCATTAAGGTAACTCTGTATTCTATATGACATTGACATTCAATTAAATGAAGATTCTTTATGTTACACTGTGGGCCTACTGTATATTTACAGAACGACAAGGACAGAATGTTCTTTTAATATGCCATCACAACATTTCACAACATGCCTAAAATATATACATGATCTAACATTTAAATATGCCATTTAGCTAACCTATCGTAGTAGGCGTAAAATAAACGCCTGAGCAGGAAACCCCACATTCGGGTCATGACGATAAAATAAACAGTTGGGTGAAGTTATCTTCTGTACTGTTCAACCAATCCAGTAAATGTGGAGGAGGAGTTAAGATAAGAGTGTCGCCTTGTTAATATTTTGGATGGAAACAACTTCAAAGAGCAAGCTAGCTAGCAAACGTGCCGTAGCTAGCTGCTAGACAGATATTAGCTAGTGTTGTCTAGCGATAATGGAATATCTGGCAAAGTTGACACAAACAAAATTGGTGTGTGGTGTCTGTCGACTTTGTGGCAAGAACTTAATCTCGCTATGTTTCACCGGGGACTGTAAACAGCGAGGCACACGTCCAAAAGCAGAAGTTGCGTCAAAGGCTCGCTTCCTTTTCTCCCTGAACCAGATGTTTCCGATTTCTTACGTCGCCGCTGAGGGTGCCATTTAGCAGACGGTTTTATCCAAAGCGTCTTACAGTAGTGCGTGCATACATACATTTATATATGTGCGATGCCAGTGGGAATCTAACCTACCATCCAGATGTTGCCAGCACCATGCTTTACCAACTGAGCCACACATGACCAGGTATGGGAGGGCTCTCCAACCCAGTTCCTGATGAGCTACAGTCCTGTAGGTTTTCATTCCAACCTTAATCTAACACACCTGATTAATAATTAGCTGGTTGAGATGCTGAACAGGTTAGTTACAACTAGGGTTGGAGCGAAAACCTACATGAGGGTGGCTCTCCAGGAACAGGGTTGGAGAGCCCTGAGCTATGGTCATCATCAGATCCTCATAGGATCATCATGGAGCATATGACTGTCTATGCTCTCAGGCACTGAAACAATAGACACAATGGAAGTGCCATATCATAGTACAGTAGCTTGAGACGCAATACAGAGACATGACATTAGACAATATAGACACAGGTGTATTTCAAACCTTTAATTTTAGTGTAACATGATTTCCCAACATTCAAAGGCAGTGGTTATGTGCTATATAAATGAATAAAGAATGAGTGAGTAACCCTTTATTACAGTCGGGTAAGTACTAGGTACTGGTAAATACTTGGCAACAAATGTTACGATTTGGTATAGAAGCTATTTCTAGTCCAAAGAAACAAAGTAGCCTACTCTAAAAATACACAATAATTGCTGAGAAATAAAATACCTAGTGTTACCTGCTAATTATTTCAGGTACCATGTAGTTATGATTGTATTAAGACTGTAATAACCTGATATGAAGCTGGTAATACTATATGATTGCATAATAATAACATTCTAACTTTAAATACCTAGCTAGTACTTAACGTGCTGTTAAATAAAGTTACCAAAATGTGTTTTAATTAAAAAAAGTTAAAAGATTTGTTAAGACCTAGAACTCTACTCCAAATGTCCATGATAATTGAATTATAACTTTTACATGTTTAGGCACTTAAAAATCTACAAAATCAGCATACAGCGAAGACAGACAAATACCATAGAAACATTGTTAAAGTAACTGTCCAGTGAAAATCTCACTTTTAAAAGTTCATATTCTGTTAACTCATACCTAAATAATGTTGTTGACTCATATTCTTGTATTTGTGGCCAAATCATAAATTGGAAAAAAAACACTTTAAAAAACCCAACCTTAAACTCAAATAGAGGATGATGTAATCCTCCTGAGGAGCTTGAGCTGGCCAATCAGCAGTCTATTTGCATGAATATTTTTAATAACCGGTATATGCCCACACCACTCTGTTGTTGGGGAACACCCACACCATTCCAACACAGAAAAGCTGCTTTTTAACATACTCAATTAAAACATTTAGGAAGGAAAACTATTTCACTCATACTGTAATTCATTGTAGGTCATATTTCATAGAAATCGGGAAACACTGGACAGTTACTACTGGATTTACCCAGTCTTTGGTGATACAAGAGACCCTCACAGGCCATAGTGTACATATTACAGTACACATATATTTATAGATATACAATCGTTTTATCACTATGTTACATTATACATTATCTTGCTGAGAACGTCACCCTATTAGATCACATTCTGATCTATGGGGGAATTACAATATTTGGATCAATGACAAAGTGCTTTTCCAACTTTAATTAAGTTTCTTTGGCAGCTTCTTCCACTGATACTCTTGGTTAGAAGGATACTGTATAGTATTTGGGGCTCTTTGTGCGTAGCTTTATAATTTACATTAAAAAAGGTATACCATTGCATTCCACACTGCATAAAGAGATGGAATACTGCATATTTGTATATGAGACAGGAAATACATTATGGCCACCCTTTTGGATAAGGACATTATTTTAGACAATAATTATTTCTTATTGCATGAGAGCTGAATTTCAGACAAATGAGAGATCACATACAGTATATCCCAAATGATACAATATGCATCAACAGTCAAACACTCTAGATTCACTTTTGCCATGGTACTGAGTCTAGAGGCAACTTTCAAGTTCATCCCAGATCAAGATTTGGCTACACTGTCATTAATGTATACAACTTTCAATAAGTCAAAATCTAAAATAATCCAGTTAAACAACACGACAGGGGATTCATCCCGATTCTCCACACTTCTCCCAAACTGTGCACACACTACCCGTCATGGATTTAACATAAGCTATGACATGCACATGACTGCTAAGGAAGGACAACCTCAACAACAACAAAAATGTTGCTCTTTCACTTTCAAACAGTTCAAAATGTTACAGTAAATTACAAACGAAAAGCACACGAGATGAATTACCCAAGGCTCCTTTTCACACAAGTATCCCATTGACATCAATGAACGATTTACGTGGAAGTTTGAGTTGTGCAAGCTTATCTCAACCCTGAATCAGCCCCTTAGAGAAGATGCTTAGAGGCATCAGAAGGCCCCTCCCTGAGATTTGAGGTTGAGGATCTCTGCAGCCAGCTTCTGGGCGTCCATCAGGTGAGGGAACATCCCCATGACCGAATCCACCTGGTGGGGGTTGAAGATGGCCTGCAGTTTCTTACGGAGCTCCTCTCTCTCTGGGTCAAAGGCAGAAGGTGGAGGTGGCTGGGCCCAGGAGTGGTGTTCCTGCTGATCCCCGTAAGAGGAGCATGAGTGGGGGGCCTTGTGCGGGGTAGGGGGGTGATGGAGGTGGGGGCCGGGGGGGAGGCTACAGGACGCCCTAGCCTGGGGGACCCCGCCATGGAAGGGGTCTGACCAGTACTTCTGGGGGTGCTGATGGTGGTGGAAATGATGTTCCCCCACCCCGCCTTGCTGGAAGTTGCAGGGGAGGCTGTAGTGGTGCTGGTGGTGCATGTTGGGTGGGAACAGAGGGGGCGAGTAGGTGTCATACCTCGGCTGGGATTGGGAATGGGTCTGTAGTGGGTTGCTGTGGTGCTGCTGCTGGGGACCTGTGGAGGGAGCCAAATTGAAACAACACCTGCAGGACCGGGGGCTGTCCTGGGCCAGCCTCTCCGGATGCATGCCTGGATGTCTGGAACCAGAGGGGAAGCCCTGCTGTTGCTGCTGCTGCCTGGGCCTGAAGGCCTTGCTGTGGCCTTGGGACACATCCGAGTACTGGCTCTGGCTCTCATAGGAGCCAAAACCAGAGTCCAGGCGCTCATGGGAGATGCTGGCATAGGGGAGGTCACTAGTAGTGGAGGGGGGGAGCATACTGGGCATATTGGGCATACTGGGCCAGTCCATCTGTCCTTGGCCTACTGCTGTGGGGCTGCGGGCCTGCTGGTTCCTACTGGAGCGTGGCCCATCCCAGTACAGCAACATGTTCTCAGTTACTTGGCTCTTGGGACCCTCCCTCAGGGAACCGCGGTGCTCCAATGTCAGCCTGTGCTCCAGGTCGTTCTCCAGAGAATAGGAGGGAAAGGGGCCAGGGTCGGACTGGGGGTCCCTCAGGTGTGACATCATGGGATTCCGGTCCTCTTTTACAGAGGAGAGCCTGGCCTTCTCCCTGAGCTCGTCAGCCAACGAGCAGTGGGATTGGTGAGTACGCTCTGGGTGGTAAAACTTACACTTTACGCCATAGGTGCACTTTTTACCTGAAATAGAAAACATAAATGACAGTTACTAAACATTACAGTTATTACAGTATTACTATCTAGTCTAAAATCAACTAAAACAACACTGTTAACCCTACAATTCTACAGAACAAAGTATGTGGGCTCTTCACAAAGAATCTCAGATTAGAAGTGCTGACATAAAATCAGTTATGCCTAATGGGGGACCTGATCCTAGATTAGTACTTTGTTTCTCTTCTGCTTCAACAAGACAGGTTTTAAACTAAGCTTCAGTGTTCACACAATAGATTTAGAACCCTATGGTATCTCACATATATATCTCTATGATTGAGATCTTACCATAAGGACAGAGTTGGCGCTTGTGTTCTGGCAGCAGAGGCTTCTTCCTCAGGAAGTTATCCAGACTAGGACCATGACGACCAAGCGGGTCATCTGGAGGCATGAATCTGGGCCGGAAATGGGTAATACTGATCAGAAAACCATACAGGCAGAGAAGTGATAGAGGATCTACTCTGATCGATAAGAACAATAAAACATGGTGCAGTCAGAGGGAATGTTTGCTTTTCATATCTGAAATAATTACGTGAATACATGTTGTCTCATTCATCATCCTCTAACCTTACAGGAGTGGTCACCAACCTTTTCTGAGTCAAGATCACTTTCTGAGTCAAAATGCAAGCTGAGATCTACGTAAGCCTATGCAACATTAACCTATTAAAAACAGTACTGTAACAATGAGGTTTGTGCAGTATGCTATAGGCCCAATACATTATCACTGCATATTGGCTTTGCTTGAATTGTCCTGTCAATGGATTGTTGTTCGCACCATTTTTATACATTTTAGGTAGGCTATACGATCACACCGGTAATAGATCAGTTGTATTACTTGTGAGGCACAGCTGAATAAGCTACACTGAAATCATTTGCTTTTTATTTTTATTTTACTGTGCTGACGGTGCCTGCATCTGATGGTCAGTCTCAGTGGACAGAGAGAGCAGCAGACTGAGGGTCCACCTCTCAATGCCCCCCCGCTCTCCCTTTCCTCCACTGACACTGACCAAAAAGGGACACTGTCTTCCAGCTGATGGCAAAACTCGAGTCGCACTGCATTATTTCTGCCTCATGCACAAATTCATGTTGTTACTCCTATGAATGGAGAAAGTGAAATATTCCTCTATATTAAAAAAGACCCAAGCCGCTAATAATAACCACACAAGCCTATCGATACACTTTCCTACTCATTCATTACAGCTGCAGTGCTGGTTGTAGCGCGAGTGGAAATAGGATGAATGTGCATTTTATGGCTTATAAAAGTGTTGAATAAAAAGTGTTGACAGTGCTTAGTAAGAACTTAAACATGAACACACTCAAAAAAACTGCAGCTCTTTGCTGTATTCATTGAGTCATTGTTTTAAAAGTTCTGAAATCTCAAAATCTCAACTTTGCTGTAGCTTTCTTTTGTGCCTGCTACGTTACTGCAGACACGGTAATCTGAGCCATACGATTGGCCAGCGGTAGGCCTATAGTGCACTTGATTTACTCTCCGGGCCCGCTGGGAAGGCAGAGTTTGTACCTTCAGACACATGAAATGGTTTAAAATGGAACACTTCACCTACCTGGCACGCAGTGCAGCTGAATCGGGTGCACCTACCACCAACAGTGTGAGATGAATAAAAAAAATAGGAACACAAGGCTTTATCGTAGTATTTTTTAAAGAAATGTTTGGCGATCGACTAGGAATGCCTTGGAGATCGACCAGTTGGTGACCATGTCCTTACAGTATATTACACTACTACAGTATCTGCTCTAAAGGTCAAATCTGCTTTTCGGAACCAAGTTTCTCGCTATTTCTGTGCTGAATCCTAACTAAAGAACTATGTGCATTACTAAAATTGTTGTACATATCTACCCTTGACATCAATGCATGATTAATATTGTTTTTTTTAAAGAGTTCAAAACCTGTATATATATCTCATGTTTCTGTCCAAAATCAGTATTTATGACAGATGTTACCTGCTGAAACCCCCCATACCACATACATGGCCTCTTCACCATTGTATCTTCTCTCTATCTACCCCCCCCCAAAAAACAAAAAAACATTCCAGCACTAACTTGTCATTGACGAAAGAGTACATGAGCAGCCTCTCCTCGATACAGCGCTTCCACTCCGGACGCTCTCCCTGGAGGTCCCTATAGGTGTCGTTGGACACGATCACACCGTCCGACTCGTAGGCCAGCTTCACGATAAAACGGTCATCGTAGCAGACCACCCGTTTACCACCGACGCGTCTCGAGGGAGTGAAGACAACTATCTTCTTCTTCTCCAGCTCCACTAGAATGTGTTGGTCTGGAAATAAATGTGCAGATGTTTCACCAAGTGTTTTATTATGGCCCAGTCCAGGGCCTGTATTCATAAAGCTTCTCAGAGTAGGAGTGCTGATCTAGGACCAGTTTTGCCTTATAGATAATAATGAATAAGATTACATGGACAGGGCGGGGACCTGATCCTAGATCAGACTGTGAGATGCTTTATGAATACGGGCCCAGAATGGTTTAACAAGGTGAATGCTGTTGTTGGTGATGTAAGTAGCAGAGATGGTTCGCTTTATGTTTGGTCTTTCATCATATAGGAATTCTGTTTTTGACACAGATTATTCCACTGCCTTACCTGTTAATGTCTTCTTAGTACACATTAACATGACTAATAATTCAAAACATAGTTAGATATACCACGTATTCTATACCTTTGCATGATAAACAAGCCAGATGACACTATGATAATTGTCACGGATTCAGCCGAGGCTGCCCCTCCTCCTTGCTCTGGCAGGCTTCGGCGTTCGTCGTCACCGGAGTACTAGCTGCCACCGATCTATGTTTCTTTGTTCTACTTGTTTTGTCTTTATTGTACACACCTGGTTCCCTATTTAACCCTCTGGCTCCCACTGTATTGTGTGCGTGTTTGTTCTATGTTTGGTGTCATCGACTGGTGAACGATATTTGTCCTCCCTGCGTGGAGATTATGTTCATTTATTTTCACTAGTAAAGTACGTTGTCTACTAGCTCTGTGTCCTGCGCCTGACTCCGTCCTACCGCTACACATGACGCCTGACAATAATAAAGGGTTGCATAACATTGCTTCAATCAAATATGGTATAGTCTGCAAATCAAACAGGGGACACTCAAAACACAAATCCATCAATGGTGGAGAAAAAAATCCCTGAGACAAAACATACAGACCACAAAACCATCAATCATTTACAACAAATATTACATGACTGGTTAATTATTACATAAGCTGTTCAAACTTCACAACCTACCTCCCCAATATCATATAACACGCAAGCCTCCCAGCAGACTAAATTAAAGCATTGACAAATACATTCAAAATGAATGTTGAATAAATGCACCTGTGTGTACACAGTGAAAATGGACAATGGAAATGGTCGTTTAAATAAACAAAATGGACAAGCTAAAGGCAACAATGTTCAGCAATCAAACTTTGGAAAGAACTGGGGCCATATTCATACGGTGTCTCAAAGTAGGAGTGCTGATCGAGGATCTGGTCCCCCCTGTCCATGTAATCTTATTCATTATGACCTAAAAATAATTACTTTTTTTCCTAAAACAGCACTCCTACTGATACACTTGAATATGGACCCTGACTTGTATAAGTGTGAGACATAGGGCTCCATATTGAAAAAAATGATTGACTTCTATTGACTAAAGCCTGAAAGGCATTCACAAATGTAAACTGTCTGTGCCAAAAATGCTTTCATTGTTCAGGTAACACTGCTTGATTGGAAACAGTTAAAGACGCAGTTTCAGATAGTAACCTAGGTGTGTGAGAAAAAAACAGTTGCAGTTCCTGGTTGGGGATTTCCCAATTCCTAGGGAGGACTGACTGTCTGACTGCTGCGATTATTTTTAATTCCTGGTTACTGGGATTGAAAATCTAACTTTTGGCTTGCTTGCTCCACCTCAGACAAATCCACTGAACCATGCAAGCAGTGGGCACCAGGTGATGATGTGTCCACAGTGGTCCGCTTTGTTAGTGGTAACGCTAGGTTAACACAAACACCTCCTAACAACTGATAACTGATAGCCAGCAGGTACATGGAAAAGAGTCACTGCTGATGTAGGTTGAAGCAATCACATTTGGGACAATTTATTTAGATTTTTTTTCAGAAAGACTAGAGTATGATGTCAGCGAGTATTTATTGATTTCAGTATTTCAACATTTGTCCAATAATACCCTCCGGTGGAGTTTCCCAATGCCTTTTGCCTCAGTCTCATAATACAAACACATCATATGACTGGAGACATACTGTAGCTGCAGTGAGTGTACTAACCGAAACTCCTACATATAAATGAGATAAGGAAATGTCCTGCATTATTTTAAAGCAACAGTAACAATGAATACCGTATTGTATTGTACTTTATTGTATTGTGTTGATTTTCTCTATCTAGTATTTTAATGTATTGCTGACCTCACAAAATGAATTTCCATAGACAAGCCTAGTCCTGGACTAAAAAGAGAGAGATTAATCTCTGTCCCGGAAACTGGCCGTAAAAGGATAGTTTCATATTGTACATGAACACAGTTTGTGTTTTCAAAATCCCCTGGTGTTACATAGGTATTAATATTCAGAAACAGAGACTAGTCTAATTTGAACTGTGTGTGAATCTCACCTGTGATGGGAACATCAGGCCTGGGCTGCTCCTTGCGCCAGGAGGGCACAAACACAATGACGGTTGAGTGACCTCTATCCAGGAAATAGATCACTGCCAACTCAATTCCTCTACAGGAGAACACTTCCTTGTTACCATGACTGGAAGGGAGACAGAGAGCAGGAAATGGGATAAATAATTACTTTTGATGAATCAACAAACATTTCTAGTGAAGAGGGCAGATTTAAAGGAAGGAGAGAGGTGAAGGAGCAGTTTTATGTCTATGTCTGATTGTTTCATTGTTAAATGGTAGAGCAAAGTTAATTTGATCAAATAATTCCTCCTCTGTCTACAATGCATTCACTTCACAGTGGCAATGCAAGCGAATGACAAGGTTTGCATAGTAAAAAAAATGCAGGAACACAGGCATGCAGCTCAAACAGTACTCTTTCTGAGGAGTAAAGTAGCACGACATCATTAAAGTAAAGTAGCTGTTATTTAAGTGATAATGCCAGAGAAGCCGGTGTTAGGAGGATAAATTGGCACGGGTGTTAGGCCCGAGACGAAGTCGAGGGCCGGCAAACCGTGCCAATATATCCTCCAAACACCGGCTTCGAGGGCATTATCACTTTTATACAATGGGTTACCAACATATTCATATAATGATTGACATATTTTCATTAAAAATGTTATTTTGATGAATTTATTTGTACTATTTCATCCATCCACAAGATATAGTCCAGACACAAATCTAGGGTTGCTAGAGACGTGACCCAGTTGGTCAGTCCTTTTGTTCCTTCTAAACATTCTTATCCCTTGCTTGCTATCTAGCCAACTACGGCTAATTTACAGTCACGTCAAAAAGTGCAGCCAGAATAACAGCATTTGCATTTGCATTTGCATTTGTTTAAGCTGTTTTCTAATGACATTTATTTGGATACACCCATAACAATGAGCTAAAGAGGCACGATTTCACCTCGCATAGAAAATGTGCTCACTCGTCAGGACACTGTTGTTCAGAGGAGCTAGTCAACAACACAGCTACAGTAACACAATCACTTCAAACTGAAGCTGGAAAGACTGCAAATTAGCTGTGTTTCGTTTAACCTTTTTTCAATTGAATTTTTTTTGTATATAACCATAAAAATTATGCCAGCTGATTCATGATTTCGACTGGCTGAGAAATGCTGCCTGCCTGTCTGTCTGTCTGTCTCGACCCAACTCCTGACACGTTCTATGGGACAGCAGGAGATCGAATTTCAATATTGAAACAATGTTGCAAATGTCGGAGAGACAGACAACAAGGTTTATACAAATCTCTGCTGTTGAAAACAAAATGTTAGTCTAAAAGAAATGTGAGATAATGTCTAGATGCTTTTTATAATGGAGATCAAGTTTATTAGTTGCCTGGCTGGGCTGATGAGACAGTGGATTGCACAGTCAGATGGAACAGAGTCAATAGGCATTTTAACGTCATAGATTTAGCCGGTGGCAACTTGTGGAATAGATACCGGCTGGAATGCGGTTTTAACCAAACAGCATTCAGGATTAGACCCACCCGTTGTATAAAAGATAATAACATATGACAGAATGACAGCTATACTGTACAACAAGGTCCTATTTTACGTATATCAGTGCTAAATAACACCTGCAAAGAGACCTTTGAACGTCATTGGACAAAACACAGATTTAAAAAATATAACTTCGGCAAAACATAAAAACATCACATGGTAGGATGAGTAGGTGAAAACTAGCTTCGGTGATGAAATTTCACTTCCTTATGTTATAAAATAAATTTTACCAAGACAAATGTGATTCTTCATGTTCTAAATCATTCAGTTGGGCTTTCTCTAACATATCATTAACATTATATCCTAAAAGTCAGATTTCGTAACCTAATATATCCAATAATAAGCACAGAGCTCTGTTGACAGAGAGCGTTGCCGCTTCTTGCAGCGATTTTTTTAGGATTTTACATGTTGTGGTGGTCTTCTGCAAAGTTATTTCTGTGGGTCGCAAAAAGCAAAATTAACATGACACGAGTTGAATTAAATGTAAAAGGCTTTGATAATAAAACGCTTGCGGTAGGCCTACGCTCAGTGCAATGTTGACATTTCACAAAAATACGCTTGTTTTTCTGAGAAATCTTTGAAAAACAACAGGACTTTCGCATCAATATGAAAAGTGTATACTAAAATATAAAAATACTACATGTCATGTCTCAAAACCAATATCTATCTTACCTCTATATTGTTTTATGCTCTCCGGATTCGAGAAGAAAGATGACGAGTTCAACATTGAGCCTGTCAGTTTGCCTTAATTCTCGCACAGCATCCAGCCTAGCTGACGCAATGCTATTTTCCAGATTTTGTACCACTTTTTTTTATCTTGGCCATCCTACAAGGATATAAAACTGAATGGATTATTATAGATTCATGGGGTTTGGACCATTGTTTTTTTTAAAGGAGTATCTACACAAGTAACATATTATTTTACCAATTGGTGACAAAAATTGTTTTGGACAACCTACATTTTTTAGTAATTTAGCAGACGCTCTTATCCAGAGCAATTAGGGTCAAGTGCCTCGCTCAAGGGAACATCAACAGATTTTTCACCCAGTCGGCTTAGGGATTTGAACCAGCGATCTTCCGTTTACTGGCGCAATATATTTGAGATTCTTTAAATAGCCACCCTTTGCCTAGATGACAGCTTTGCACACTCTTGGCATTCTCTCAACCAGCTTCATGAGGTAGTCACCTGGAATGCATTTCAATTAACAGGTGTGCCTTCTTAAAAGTTAATTTGTGGAATTTCTTTCCTTCTTAATGCGTTTGAGCCAATCAGTTGTGTAGTGATAAGGTAGGATATACAGAAGATAGCCCTTTTTGGTAAAAGACCAAGTCCATATTATGGCAAGAACAGCTCAAATAAGAAAAGAGAAACGACAGTCCATCATTACTTTAAGACATGAAGGTCAGTTAACATGGAACATTTCAAGAACTTTGAAAGTTTCTTCAAGTGCAGTTGCAAAAACCATCAAGCGCTTTGATGAAAATGGCTCTCATGAGGACCACCACATGAGTGGAAGACCCAGAGTTACCTCTGCTGCAGAAGATACATTCATTAGAGTTAGCAGCCTCAGAAATTGCAGCCCAAATAAATGCTTCACAGAGTTCAAGTACAGACACATCTCAACATCAACTGTTCAGAGGAGACTGTGTGAATCAGGCCTTCATGGTCGAATTGCTGCAAAGAAACCACTACTAAAGGACACCAATAAGAATAAGAGACTTGCGCCAAGAAACACGAGCAATAGACATTAGACCGGTGGAAATTTGTCCTTTGGTCTGGAGTCCAAATTTGAGATTTTTGGTTCCAACCGCCGTGGCTTTGTGAGACGCGGTGTGGGTGAACGGATGATCTCTGCATGTGTATTTCCCACCGTAAAGCATGGAGGAGGAGGTGTTATTGTATGGGGGTGCTTTGCTGGTGACACTGGCTGTGATTTATTTAGAATTCACACTTAATCAGCATGGCTACCACAGCATTCTGCAGCGATACGCCATCCCATCTGGTTTGGGCTTAGTGGGACTATCATTTGTTTTTCAACAGGACAATGACCCAACACACCTCAAAGCTGTGTAAGGGCTATTTTACCAAGGAGAGTGATGGAGTGCTGCATCAGATGACCTGGCCTCCACAATCACCCGACCTCAACCCAACTGAGATGGTTTGGGATGAGTCGGACTGCAGAGTGAAGGAAAAGAAGCCAACAAGTGCTCAGCATATGTGGGAACTCCTTCAAGACTGTTGGAAAAGCATTCCAGGTGAAGCTGGTTGAGAGAATGCCAAGAGTGTGCAAAGCTGTCATCAAGGCAAAAGGTGGCTATTTGAAGAATCTCAAATCTCAAATATTTTCTGATTTGTTTAACACTTTTTTGGTTAATTCATGAATCCATATGTGTTATTTCATAGTTTTGATGTCTTCACTATTATTCTACAATGTAGAAATTAGTAAAAATTAAGAAAAACCCTTAAATGAGTAGGTGTGTCCAAACTTTTGACTGGTAGTGTCCACGTGGATTGTGTTTCCTTATTGGTTTATGAATTGAATCAAGTCCAAACAAAACACTCAAATAGCTAGGTAATCAAACTGTAATCAAGAAGTTCTAAAATGTTGGCTTGGATCCATCCATGTAATAAGGAGCAGACAATAAAAAATGGTCGTATATGCAAATACTTGAACTAAGAAGACATAATAAGACTGAGTGACAATGTCGTCTGGCCTGTTACATTTTTGTCATTTAGCAGACATTCTTATCCAGAGCGACTTACAGTTAGTGCATACATTATTATATTTATTTTTCATACTGGCACCCCGTGGGAAGCGAACCCACAACCCTGGCGTTGCAAACGCCATGCTCTACCAACTGAGCTACATCCCTGCCGGCCATTCCCTCCCCTACCCTGGACGACACTGGGCCAATTGTGCGCCTCCCCATGGGTCTCCCGGTCACGACCAGCTACGACAGAGCCTGGATTCAAACCAGGATCTCTAGTGACACAGCTAGCACTGTGATGCAGTGCCTTAGACCACTGCGTCACTCGGGAGATACTGCTCAATATGAACTCTATCCTGACAATATAAACACCACCTTGACACATAGCTATCACTGGGAGCCAGTAGGAGGCAGAGACTTGTGTTGGAGATTTGCATATTGTGCAGCATTAACCTTTGCAAAGGCATGCACAGGCATGGCTAACTACCTCTTCAAACCCAGCTGAGAAAATTACATTAAGGTGTATGAGAAGAACTTGTGGTTCTTGTGTTTCAGGTAGTTCAACAGCTGATAATGAGTAGTTGTACACCTGTACTTTTACAGGTATTTTTAGCAACATGGGGCATTAGGATAATACAGTACATCCGCTTCATCTAATTTCTCAACCATAATAACACCTTAACTCTTACAGTGCAGGACTGTCATCACCATGACATACACGAGGGCACGCACACAGCTGAACTCATTGAAACACTTACATTGAATGCTAGCTCTTACAAACATTACAAAAAAAAATCACTTCTCTTCTCGACTCGCTCACCTCATGGCCACATTGCTGCCGTCAATGACGATAGGTTTCAGTCCACTGTCTGTGTCCCTCCTGTCTTCCAGTAATGAGACTGGTCTGTCTCTCTGGGGGCCATGGGTCCTAGAGGAGGCCATGCTGGAGCCTGTGTGGCTTATGGGGCCAGTAGTATCTTCACCACTCTCAGGGATGGTTGAGTTAGAAGTACCAGTGCTGGCTCCGCTGCTGACCAGCTCCCCCAGTACAGAGTTGGTGTCTGTACTCAGGCCTAGCTTCAGCAGGGCGGCCCGTACCTCCATGGGGGAGTAGCCCAACTTTCTGAAGAAGTCCACTCTGAGCTGGAGCTCTCCTGGGTCGGGTTCAAATGGACCCGAGGCTGGGGTCTGGAGGCTGGGAAAGGCCTGGTCCATCCTCTACTACCGTCAGTCTGTGCTTGTCCTGTGCAGCTGTTCAGCATGGGAGGGTTATGACCTATTTTTCATGTTGAAACTGTTGCCTGGATTGAACAGAGAGAGACTTTAGTTAAATTCAAGACAATGTAATGCAAATACTCTGAACAAAAATAGTCCCCAAAATTATACTTTTGAATAATCTGTCCATAGAACATTCTTCTTGATGATCATCCAGGTGCTTCCCGGTGCTTTTTGGCAAACCTGAGACAACTTTTTGGGCAGCAGTTCTCCCATTATACCTGGCGAAAACCAAACACTGCATTCCACAGTAAGAACCTCATACCAACGGTCAAGCATGGTGGTGGTAGTGTGATGGTTTGGGGATGCTTTACTGCCTCGGGACCTGGACGACTTACCTTAATAGAAGGAACCATGAATTCTGCTCTGTATCATAGAATTCTACAGGAGAATGTCAGACCATCCGTCTGTGAGCTGAAGCTGAAGTGCAGCTGGGTCAAGCAAAAAATTGCTAAAAAGCAACATATTTGAAGTTTTGGAATGGCCTAGTCAAAGTTCAGACCTAATCCCAATTGAGATGTTGTGGTAGGACGTGAAACGAGCAGTTCATGCTTGAAAACCCACAAATGTCGCTGAGTTAAAGCAGTTCTGCATGCAAGAGTGGGCCAAAATTACTCCACAGCGATGTGAGAGACTGATCAACAACTACAGGAAGCATTTGGTCATTGCAGCTAAAGGTGGCACAACCAGTTATTGAATGTAAGGGGGCAATTACTTATTCACACATGGGAATTGGGTGTTGCATAACTTTGTTAATTAAGTATCAATTTTTTTTGTTATTTGTAAACTCAGGTTCCCTTTATCTAGTATTAGGTTTTGCTTGAAGATCTGATAACATTCAGTATCAACAATATGCAAAAATAGAGAAAATCAGAAAGGGGGCAAATACTTTTTCACGGCACTGTATAAATGCAATATGCAACAATTTCAAATATTTTACAGTTCACATAAGGAAATCAGTCAATTGAAATAAATTCATTAGGCACTAATTTATGGATTTCACAAGACTGGGAATACAGATATGTAGGGGCGTGTATCCGAAAACCAGTCAGTATCTGGTGTGACCACAATTCGCCTCATGCCGCGCGACAGATCTCCTTCGCATAGAGTTGATCAGGCTGTTGATTGTGACCTGTGGAATGTTGTCCCACTCTTCTTCAATGGCTGTGCGAAGTTGCTGGATATTGGCGGGAACTGGAGGACGCTGTTGTACACGTCGATCCAGAGCATTCCAAACATGCTCAATGGGCGACATGTCTGGTGAGTATGCAGGCCATGTAAAAACTGGGAAATTTGTGTACAGATCCTTGCGACATGGAGCCGTGCATTATCATGCTGAAACATGAGGTGATGGCGGCGCATGAATGCCACGACAATGGGCATCAGGATTTCATCACAGTATATCTGCGCATTCAAATTGCCATCGATAAAATGCAATTGTGTTCATTGTCAGTAGTTTATGCCTCCCGAGTGGCGCAGTGGTCTAAGGCACTGCGTCTCAGTGCTTGAGGCGTCACTACAGACCCCCTGGTTCGATTCCAGGCTGTATCACAACTGGCCGTGATTGGGAGTCCCATAGGGCGGCGCACAATTGGCCCAGTGTTGTCCGGGTTTGGCCGGTGTAGGCCGTCATTGTAAATAAGAATTTGTCCTTAACTGACTTGCCTAGTTAAATAAAGGTAAAATAAATAAATAAATGCCTGCCCATACCATAACCCCACCGGCACCATGGGGCACTCTGTTCACAATGTTGACATCAGCAAACCGCTCGCCCACATGTCTGCCATCAACCCGGTACATTTGAAACCGGGATTCATCTGTGAAGAGCACACTTCTCCAGCGTGCCAGTGGCCATCGAAGGTGAGCATTTGCCAACTGCAGTCAGGTCAAGACCCTGGTGAGGACGACGAGCATGCAGATGAGCTTCCCTGAGACGATTTCTGACAGTTTGTGTAGATATCCTACAGTTGTACAAACCCAGTTTCATCAGCTGTCCGGGTGGCTGGTCTCAGACGCTCCCGCAGGTGAAAAAGCCACATGTGGAGGTCCTTGGCAGGTGTGGTCTGCAGTTGTGATGCCAGTTGATAGTACTGCCAAATTTTCTAAAACGACGTTGCTTATAGTAGAGAAATGAACATTCAATTCAGCTCTGGTGGACATTCCTGCTGTCAGCATGCCAATTGCACACTTCCTCAAAACTTCAGAGGCACATTTTAGAGTGGCCTTTTATTGTCCCCAGCACAAGGTGCACCTGTGTAATGATCATGCTGTTTAATCAGCTTCTTGATATGCCACACCTGTCAGGTGGATGGATTATCTTGGCAAAGGAGAAACGCTCACTAACATTTTGGTAGACGCTCTGGAGCGATTTAAAGGCACTATTAGGATTCAGTGCCTTGCTCAACGTCACATCAACAGATTTTTCCCCTAGTTGGCTCAGGGATTCGAACCAGCAATCTTTCGGTTGCTAGCGCAATGCTCTTAACCCCTAGGATACCTGCCGCCCACTAACAGGGATGTAAACAAATGTGTGCATCTTAGTGCATATGGAACATTTCTGGGCTCTTTAATTTCAGCTCATGAAACATGGGACCAACACTTTATATTTTTGTTCAGTGTAGTTTGGCTAACATACTGTTTTATGTCAGAGTAATATGCAAATAATTCAGTTGACAACTTGACATATTGACTGTACTGCATTAAATGTGTATTACGTTAAAGGTCTAATATCTTTGTATTCACATTAGGCAAAATTGTCATAGGTCTACAGCAATTGCAAACAGTTTTAAGATTATTGCAATGTATCACAGAAACCACACAATTAAACTGGCAAACCTATTGTAAACTTCCCAAATGTTATTCAACATTACCATACCCTGAAGAACACTGGACGAATCACGACAGCATATAACTAGATTAATCCCAAACCAATATCAAGTATTTACCCATGTAAATAATAAAATAACATATACAAAAAACTACCTTACAATGGCTGACAATGCAGAGGTAGTATTCGTTTGTACAGAACGAGTCCTGGCGCCGTGTCTTTCTCACGACAATGGAATACAAGGACAGGTGACACGTAACTCAGATTCATGTGACGTTTGAGTGAAAATAATACAGTAAATCATTAACTTTGTACAAATACACAACGCTGACAATGGCGTTTAGAACTCACATTAACTTTCAAGTGGTGTTCCTCTTCGTGGTCTCCATTTTTACCTCGACCATACATGTAGCATTTTCAAAGTACGCTACAGATATGACTTTGCAACCGCAGCAACTCCCTCTCTCGAGCTCAAAAGTGTCCTAACTTTGTTCCTGTGCTGCCACGGCGCCAATTTGTAAAAGTACTTTCATTCTTTCTTTACTTTGCCTTCAAATTATAGCCTACTTTACTATAGAGCTACATTTTCTCAGTCCTACCTAGCCTATAAGTCAAATTCAATTCTTGAATTTCTGAAACTGAAACTGAAACTAACCCTGCCCTTATGCTATTACTGTAAAGTCTGATTTCTAAAGCGGTTCACCAAAATTGCAGTTCACCAAAATTACGGACATGTTATACCTGTAGGCAGAGGTGGAAAAGTACACAATTGTAATACTTGAGTAAAAGTAAAGATACCTTAATAGAAAGTGACTCAAGTAAAAGTGAAAGTCACCCAGTAAAATACAACTTGAGTAAAAGTCTAAAAGTATTTGATTTTAAATATACTTTATTATCAAATGTAAATGTAATCGCTCAAATGTACTTAAGTATTAAAAGTTAAAGTAAAAGTATAAATATTTTCAAATTCCTTATACTTAGCAAACCAGACGCCACCATTTTCTTATTTTTGAAATTTACGGATAGCCAGGGGCACACTCCAACATCTAGACATAATTTACAAACGAAGCATGTGTGTTTAATGAATCCGCCAGATCAGAGGCAGTAGGGATGACCAGGGATGTTCTGTTGATAAGTGCGTGAAATTGACAATTTTCCTGTGCTGCTAAGCATTCAAAATGTAACGAGTACTTTTGGGTGTCAGGCAAAATGTATGGAGTAAAAAGTACAATATTTTCTTTAGGAATGTAGTGAAGTAAAAGTAAAAGTAGTCAAAAAATATAAATAGTAAAGTAAAGTACAGATACCCCCCAAAAAACTACTTAAGTAGTACTTTACACAAGGGCAGATACTTTTACATTTTTTACATGTTTTAGTCATTTAGCAGATGCTCTTATCTCACGTAACATCTGCTAAATGACTAAAATGTAAAACAAATGTGAAATGTGGGCTTTAGTTCACTTTTATTGATATACTCTATGGTACCGAACAGTTTTTCCCACTAGATGTCACCCTTTACATTGTCTCATGCTGGGTTGATGCACTCGTAGGGCTACCTCGCAAGGAAACATCAAGCCAAAACTACAGTTTTTGTGTGTGTTTTGAGTATGTGAATAGGCGGCATGTGTGTTTCACGTTTGGGGGAAGCTATATTTTTGTACCTTTTTATGATAAAACATAAAATAGCCTACTATTCCTAAAGTGATGAGTAGATTGGATAGTCATAAGTTAGGCTAATAATATAACTCACTGTTCACAAAAATACCTTTCTGCTTTTCTTCTCTTTTCTTCGCTCACATCCAGAGCTCCGCCCCAGCTAGAGGGACATTCTTTAGCAGGATCCGAGAAAAATATAGAGTTTTATAAACACATTTCATGCAATTCTACGACACTTCACTTGCCATGACTGGAGACATTATCATAATCTTTAATACCACAAAATGACAGGGTAGGCTGATCTGCTGACAATGACAAACTGAGATCAATAAAAACGACCTTGTCTTGAATGCAACCATCTAATTGAGGCCTATGAAAAGGGGAGACATTGTAGGCTATGACGTCCATCTAGCCTGGATGAGGAAATTATTGTCCCAAAAAAACTTGCCATGGACTCACCCAATGATAAAGACACTGAATATGCGCACTCACCGGGGATATGTCAACAATCAGCTCTGATATTTGCTGCAACGTTCCTAAATTGCACGCTTTACGCTTTCCGGCTGAATGTGCTTGTAATTTAAAACAATCCACAGCAATTTTTTAAAATAAGCTAATAATCCTCTGTGGCTAAATCATGCTCTCTGGTGTAGTGTTTTAAAGGATTTTATTTATTTGTGTATAGACAGGAGTATTTCATTTTGGCTAGTTCCATTCAATTTACTTTAAGGGAAGCTTAGCTTATTGGACACACCGCCTATGAGTATGTGTAAGGCTAAGGGGGTAGCATTAAGGCTGGCTTGGGTTTTAAAAAAATATTGTATTGCATGTGTGTAATTTGTTACTTCAAAGGTTAGGTTAGGTTAGGCAAGTGTGTGGATGTAGCCAGTTTGTCTGTGATTTTCAGGTTAATAAATTTGTTTGGTAGGTACCAGGGTGGTAGCACTTTAGTTTAGAACAACAGGGTAACATCCGGAAAGTAATAGGAAACAACAGGGAAATAAGACGGCAACGACCAGGTAAGAACGCAGTAATATCCCGTTAATAGTTAGTATTTAGCGCTAAATACTGATATAAAGTTATATACATTTCCGGGGTTGCTATGTAGAAACAATTATTTCTTACTAAATAACTATATATGCCCTCACTTCCCTGTGTTCCCTTGCTCTGTTTTCTCTGCTAGTTCTCGATGCCAAACAGTACTAATCAGTGTCTGATCGTGAGACGTATGTACAGGTACTTGAGAAGTGTTCTCCCTGTTTCATTGTTGTTTTCAGTCATAGTTAGTATTTCGTATGTTTACTGTCAACCTGTTATTGGAGACCAATTTGCTCCTCCTTTATTTTTTTGTGACAAGTCCGTTATTTTGCATCCTGGTTTTGGGACCACCAGTAAAGATCCTTGTTTCACCATGTCTGCCTACTGCCTACTGTCTATCCTGCACTGCACCTGGGTCACACCTCACCCCAACCTTTACATTTCAGCACTGTACTTAAGTAACTATTATGTAACTTACTGGTCATTTCTTTACAGTTTCACCATAGTTTCAGTATACAGTGCATTTAAAAAGTATTCAGACTCCTTTCCTTTCCACATTTTGTTATTACAGCCTTATTCTAAAATTGATAAAATTATTTTTTTCCCTCATCAATCTACACACAATACCCCATAATACCCATATATATATAAAAAAATCTGAACTACCTTATTTACATAAGTATTCAGACCCTTTGCTATGAGACTCGAAATTGAGCTCAGGTACATCCTGTTTCCATTGATCATCCTTGAGATGTCTTTACAACAGAAGGACAACCATCTCTGCAGCACTCCACCAATCAGGCCTTTATGGTAGAGTGACCAGACGGAAGCCACTCCTCAGTAAAAGTGGGGATGTTTTTCACTGGCAGGGAGTGGGAGACTAGTCAGGATCGAGGGAAAGATGAACAGAGCAAAGTACATAGAGATCCTTGATGAAAATCTGCTCCAGAGCGCTCAGACCTCAGACTGGGGTGAAGGTTCACCTTCAAACACGACACAGCCAAGACAATGCAGGAGTGGCTTCGGGACAAGACTTTGAATGTCCTTGACTGGCCCAGCCAGAGTCCGGACTTGAACCCGATCGAACATCTCTGGAGAGACCTGAAAATAGCTGTGCAGCAACGCTCCCCATCCATCCTGAGAGAATCTGCAGAGAAGAATGGGAGAAACTCATACCCAAGAAGACTCAAGGCTGTAATCACTGCCAAAGGTGTTTCAACAAAGTACTGGGTAAAGGGTCTGAGTGTTCATGTAAATGTGATATTTACAGTGGGGAAAACAAGTATTTAGTCAGCCACCAATTGTGCAAGTTCTCCCACTTAAAAATATGAGAGAGGCCTGTAATTTTCATCATAGGTACACGTCAACTATGACAGACAAATTGAGAGAAAAAAATCCAGAAAATCACATTGTAGGATTTTTAATGAATTTATTTGCAAATTATGGTGGAAAATAAGTATTTGGTCACCTACAAACAAGCAAGATTTATGGCTCTCACAGACCTGTAACTTATTCTTTAAGAGGCTCCTCTGTCCTCCACTCGTTACCTGTATTAATGGCACCTGTTTGAACTTGTTATCAGTATAAAAGACACCTGTCCACAACCTCAAACAGTCACACTCCAAACTCCACTATGGCCAAGACCAAAGAGCTGTCAAAGGACACCAGAAACAAAATTGTAGACCTGCCCCAGGCTGGGAAGACTGAATCTGCAATAGGTAAGCAGCTTGGTTTGAAGAAATCAACTGTGGGAGCAATTATTAGGAAATGGAAGACATACAAGACCACTGATAATCTCCCTCGATCTGGGGCTCCACGCAAGATCTCACCCTGTGGGGTCAAAATGATCACAAGAACGGTGAGCAAAAATCCCAGAAAAACACGGGGGGACCTAGTGAATGACCTGCAGAGAGCTGGGACCAAAGAAACAAAGCCTACCATCAGTAACACACTACGCCGCCAGGGACTCAAATCCTGCAGTGCAGACGTGTCCCCCTGCTTAAGCCAGTACATGCCCAGGCCCGTCTGAAGTTTGCTAGAGTGCATTTGGATGATCCAGAAGAGGATTGGGAGAATGTCATATGGTCAGATGAAACCAAAATATAACTTTTTGGTAAAAACTCAACTCGTCATTTTTGGAGGACAAAGAATGCTGAGTTGCATCCAAAGAACACCATACCTACTGTGAAGCATGGGGGTGGAAACATCATGTTTTGGGGCTGTTTTTCTGCAAAGGGACCAGGACGACTGATCCGTGTAAAGGAAAGAATGAATGGGGCCATGTATCGTGAGATTTTGAGTGAAAACCTCCTTCCATCAGCAAGGGCATTGAAGATGAAACGTGGCTGGGTCTTTCAGCATGACAATGATCCCAAACACACTGCCCGGGCAACAAAGGAGTGGCTTCGTAAGAAGCATTCCAAGGTCCTGGAGTGGCCTAGCCAGTCTCCAGATCTCAACCCCATAGAAAATCTTAGGAGGGAGTTGAAAGTCCGTGTTGCCCAGCGACAGCCCCAAAACATCACTGCTCTAGAGTAGATCTGCATGGAGGAATGGGCCAAAATACCAGCAACAGTGTGTGAAAACCTTGTGAAGACTTACAGAAAACGTTTGACCGGTGTCATTGCCAACAAAGGGTATATAACAAAGTATTGAGAAACTTTTGTTATTGACCAAATACTTATTTTCCACCATAATTTGCAAATAAATTCATTAAAAATCCTACAATGTGATTTTCTGGATTTTTTTCTCATTTTGTCTGTCATAGTTGACGTGTACCTATGATACAGGCCTCTCTCATCTTTTTAAGTGGGAGAACTTGCACAATTGGTGGCTGACTAAATACTTTTTTCCCCCACTGTATTTGTTATTTTTTGCAAACATTTCTATAAACCTGTTTTTGCTTTGTCATTATGGACAAATGTGTGTAGATTGATAAGGGAAAAAACCAATTTAATCCATTTTAGAATAAGGCTGTAACATAACATATTGTGGAAAAAGTCAAGGGGTCTGAATACTTTCCTAATGCACTGTATCTACTGTACATACAGTGAAGGAAAAAAGTATTTGATCCCCTGCTGATTTTGTACGTTTGCCCACTGACAAAGAAATGATCAGTCTATAATTTTAATGGTAGGTTTATTTGAACAGTGAGATACAGAATACAACAACAAAAATCCAGAAAAACGCATGTCAAAAATGTTATAAATTGATTTGCATTTTAATGAGGGAAATAAGTATTTGACCCCCTCTCAATCAGAAAGATTTCTGGCTCCCAGGTGTCTTTTATACAGGTAACGAGCTGAGATTAGGAGCACACTCTTAAAGGGAGTGCTCCTAATCGCAGTTTGTTACCTGTATAAAAGACACCTGTCCACAGAAGCAATCAATCAATCAGATTCCAAACTCTCCACCATGGCCAAGACCAAAGAGCTCTCCAAGGAATTCAGGAACAAGATTGTAGACCTACACAAGGCTGGAATGGGCTACAAGACCATCGCCAAGCAGCTTGGTGAGAAGGTGACAACAGTTGGTGCGATTATTCGCAAATGGAAGAAACACAAAATAACTGTCAATCTCCCTCGGCCTGGGGCTCCATGCAAGATCTCACCTCGTGGAGTTGCAATGATCATGAGAACGGTGAGGAATCAGCCCAGAACTACACGGGAGGATCTTGTCAATGATCTCAAGGCAGCTGGGACCATAGTCACCAAGAAAACAATTGGTAACACACTATGCCGTGAAGGACTGAAATCCTGCAGCGCCCGCAAGGTCCCCCTGCTCAAGAAAGCACATATACAGGGCCGTCTGAAGTTTGCCAATGAACATCTGAATGATTCAGAGGAGAACTGGGTGAAAGTGTTGTGGTCAGATGAGACCAACATGGAGCTCTTTGGCATCAACTCAACTCGCCGTGTTTGGAGGAGGAGGAATGCTGCCTATGACCCCAAGAACATCATCCCCACCGTCAAACATGGAGGTGGAAACATTATGCTTTGGGGGTGTTTTTCTGCTAAGGGGACAGGACAACTTCACCGCATCAAATGGACAATGGACGGGGCCATGTACCGTCAAATCTTGGGTGAGAACCTCCTTCCCTCAGCCAGGGCATTGAAAATTGGTCGTGGATGGGTATTCCAGCATGACAGTGACCCAAAACACACGGCCAAGGCAACAAAGGAGTGGCTCAAGAAGAAGCACATTAAGGTCCTGGAGTGGCCTAGCCAGTCTCCATACCTTAATCCCATAGAAAATCTGTGGAGGGAGCTGAAGGTTCGAGTTGCCAAACGTCAACCTCGAAACCATAATGACTTGGAGAAGATCTGCAAAGAGGAGTGGAACAAAATCCCTCCTGAGATGTGTGCAAACCTGGTGGCCAACTACAAGAAACGTCTGACCTCTGTGATTACCAACAAGGGTTTTGCCACCAAGTACTAAGTCATGTTTTGCAGAGGGGTCAAATACTTATTTCCCTCATTAAAATGCAAATCAATTTATAACATTTTTGACATGTGTTTTTCTGGATTTTTTTTGTTGTTATTCTGTCTCTCACTGTTCAAATAAACCTACCATAAAAATTATAGACTGATCATGTCTTTGTCAGTGGGAAAACGTACAAACTCAGCAGGGGATTAAATACTTTTTTCCCTCACTGTATAGGTAGGGGTAAAGTGACTAGCTGCAGCGTATTTGGTGAGTGTGAAAGTGTGTGTGTGCGGCATCAGTGTGCATGTTATGTGTGTGGGGACGTTTGCAGTGTGTGTATGTGTGTGTTGGGCTGGTGATGCAGCCAGTCACGATGCTCTCGATGGTGCAGATGTAGAGCTTTTTGAGGATCTGAGGGCCCATGCCAAATCTTTTTAGCTTCCTGAGGGGGAAGAGGCGTTGTCGTGCCCTCTTCATGACTGTGTTGGTGTGTTTGGACCATTATGGATCCTTAGTGATGTGGACATCGAGAAGCTCTCGAACCACTCCGCTACAGTCCCTCTGCCCTTCGTTTCCTGTTGTCCACTGTCAGCTCAATTTAACTATTTGTTCAGCACTTTTGAAATGTACAGCGACAGAATTTAGAACATGGGCCGTTCTTAACGTATTCTCCCTGTACACCAAGTCAGAACCGTAGGATAAATAAAGGGGGCATATAAGCAGACAACGAAAGCTCTTACAATAGTCGATGATTACATTTATCTAAAACAGGCTATAGGCTACATGTGCACCACCAAGTCAGAACAGTAGCCTAAGTTATGAGGGGGAAAGGGACCAAATTATTAGGGTGAGGCACATCGGCTACTAACAGCTTACTACACAACAGACACTTAGTATTACTTTCTTAGCTACAGTATATCTCCCTGGCATATTACATAATTTATGCAGCAGCATACAATACATTTTTGGACTGTGCTCACTTGAACAGGAAGGTGGCGTGGGGGTCCTTCTTGTGGGCAAAGTTTGTCATCAAACTTTGTAATCAAAGTCTGTTATTCTCTGGATTTATGGTGCTTTCAAGACAACTGGGATCTCTGAAAAAAACAAGGTCGAATCATGATGTCAGTGATCTTCAGGTTTGGCCAATGTATTCAACCTTTTCTGTCCCATTTCCAACTTGTTGTGTAATGTTTATGTCCAATGGCTGATGAGCACCGATACGTTTGATCTATAATTTATCTTCCTATGACTAGGATTGAAAAGGATTTGCCAGTAGATTGTCGACTTGATTCATGATGATGACTGCTTGTCTAGCTTGTTAGCTAAGATTTTGAAACTTTGATGTTGACATGATCAGTCCAATCAAAGCTACGGTAGATATAACGTGATTTTACGTAATTTTATCTGTGGCCAATGACCTTGTGCCTCCTTGGATGGGCAATTCTAATGTAAATCTATGGCAGCACCCAAGGGGCTTGAATTTTCGAGCTCTCCCCGTAGATTTTGCGGTGACATAGTATCCCCATGAGTGACAGAACACTGAGCCAATCAATTATTTGTAAAATATATATTTTTTGTTTGCAAACTGATATGTGACACGTATTAATACCAAAATAACATGCAAAACAGGCAACAAAAAACATATATGTATATACACAGTGCCAGTCAAAAGTTTGGACACACCTACTCATTCCAGGGTTTTTCTTTATTTGTACTATTTTCTACATTGTAGAATAATAGAGAAGACATCAAAACTATGAAATAACACATATGGAATCATGTAGTAACCAAAGAAGTGTTAAACAAATCAAAATATATTTTATATTTGAGATTCTTCAAAGTAGCCACCCTTTGCCTTGATGACAGGTTTGCACACCGAGGGTAAAGTGCTCCTCTTCCTCTGAACGTGGCCAGATCAATAACCATAGATTTAAAACCAGATGTAATGATCTTAGGCAAATAAGCAGGGTTAGGTGTCAATGCACTGTAACCCTCTGCTTGTCTTCCAAGAACACCATGCATAACTGGTGCATGGAGAGGGCCGCCAAGTCACCTACCCGTTTCGATGAGGCAAGGGCTAAAAGTAGCTGCGTTTTAAACTAGAGGAATTTTTATTATATTGTGTCTATAGGCTCGAAAGGAAGGTTAGTTAACGCATCCAGAACTGTGACCAAATCCCATCTGGGGAATATACATTGTGTAGGCGGGTGCAGACGACGGATGCCCTTCATAAACCGAGAGGCCAAAGTGTGGCTTTCCGCAGGCTTACCATCTATATCAGCGTGGCATGCCGATATAGCAGCCAAATAGACCTTCAATGTAGAAGGAGAAAGGCCTTTATCAAACAGACTCTGAAGGAAGCTCAGTATGATACCGATACTGCAGTGCAGTGGTTCTTCACTATGCGCCTCGCACCAGCGCGCAAACACTTGCCACCTGTATGCGTAAAGAGACCATGTTGAAGGAGCCCTAGCACTCTGTATAGTCTCAATAACCGCCAGAGGTAACCCGTCACTAAGAAGACGTTCCCGTTCAGGTACCAAGCGACCAGCCCATTTGTGTGGGGAGGGGTGGACTATATCTCCTCCTGCCTGAGAAAAAAGGTCAGTGCGTAACGGGAGTGTCCAAGGCGCTCCGGACACCATTGAACTCAGGTCTGCAATCCATGTCTGTGAGGGCCAAAACGGGGTCAGCAGTATCAGCCGCACTCTGTCCAAGACCTGTTGTAGCAGGGGAATTGGAGGAAATGCATGTAGACTAGCTCGGGGCCATCGGTGGGCCAGGGCATCGTGACCCAACGGTGGGTTGTCATTGAGAATGGAATACCAAAGAGGGCAGTGTGTTGCGCTTCGAGATGCGAACAGATCTACATGGGCTTGTCCAAACTAGCGCCAAATCGCCACTATCACCTGTGGGTGGATACGCCACTCCGCAGACTGAGGCTCGCCCCTTGACAATAGGTCTGCACCTAGATTAAACTGGCCTGGAATGTGCGCTGCTGACTGTGAGTGCAGGTGTGTGTGTGCCCACATATGAATCCGTGATGCCACTTGAGCGGACTCCGCCTTTGCGATTGACGTATGCAATTGAGGCTGAGTTGTCGGAACGAATCAGAACGTGATGCCCCTCTATCCTGGGGGCAAAATGTAATAGAGCCAGGTGAATCGCTTCCAGCTCCAAAACATTTATATGACGATCCCCTTCAGGGATGTGTCAGTCTTAATGACAACCCGCAAGGCTTATGGACCCAGCTGGATCCCAGCTGAGAGCATGCTCGGATTTTGCCTGAAGGAGAGGCTATGGCGACATTGCTGTGTAATGGTTTATCAGCTGATAACGGTTTCTGTTCGGATGAATGCGTTGGCTGATAAACCATTGTTGGAGAGGTCTCATGCGTAATAGGCAGAGTGGTAAGAGTGCAACCGTCAGCCCCAGTAAAACCATAACCCGGCCAGCCCTGACAGTCCGGCTCCGGTGGAGTGCACGTGCTGCAGTCAGAATGCACCTCTGTCTGGTGACTGTTAGACACGCATGCATAAACAGAGAGTTCAGTTCCAAGCCTAAGAAGCTTGTCTGTTGGCGAGGAGTGAGACAACTCTTTTTCCAGTTTATCAGGAAACACAGATTGCGGATATGATTTATCACTATCCTGGTGTGTGTCTCGGCCAATTCTCTCGACTCAATTCAATTCAGTCTTCTAGATTCAGTCTTCTAGATAGCACATTATCCACATCCCCTGTGATCGTAGGGGGGCGATAGCTGCATTCAAGCAAACGGTGAAGCAGTGCAGGCTTAAGCTTAGGCCGAATGGAAGGACACAAAATTCGCATTCTTTGTTCTGAAATGAGAAATGTCCTGTGCCTTACCACAATTGGTATTTGAAAGAACGCGTCCTTCAGGTCCACCGTGGTGAAATAATCTGCCTGTCTGACTGCTTTGCATAAGCACTAGAAAATATTTCTGATAATGACCTGTATTGTTGTCTGCTTCCCTCACTGGGCAAATACAGTGGGGAAAAAAAGTATTTAGTCAGCCACCAATTGTGCAAGTTCTCCCACTTAAAAAGATGAGAGAGGCCTGTATCATAGGTACACGTCAACTATGACAGACAAAATGAGAAAAAAATCCAGAAAATCACATTGTAGGATTTTTAATGAATTTATTTGCAAATTATGGTGGAAAATAATTATTTGGTCAATAACAAAAGTTTCTCAATACTTTGTTATATACCCTTTGTTGGCAATGACACAGGTCAAACGTTTTCTGTAAGTCTTCACAAGGTTTTCACACACTGTTGCTGGTATTTTGGCCCATTCCTCCATGCAGATCTACTCTAGAGCAGTGATGTTTTGGGGCTGTCGCTGGGCAACACAGACTTTCAACTCCCTCCAAAGATTTTCTATGGGGTTGAGATCTGGAGACTGGCTAGGCCACTCCAGGACCTTGAAATGCTTCTTACGAAGCCACTCCTTCGTTGCCCGGGCGGTGTGTTTGGGATCATTGTCATGCTAAAAGACCCAGCCACGTTTCATCTTCAATGCCCTTGCTGATGGAAGGAGGTTTTCACTCAAAATCTCACGATACATGGCCCCATTCATTCTTTCCTTTACACGGATCAGTCATCCTGGTCCCTTTGCAGAAAAACAGCCCCAAAGCATGATGTTTCCACCCCCATACTTCACAGTAGGTATGGTGTTCTTTGGATGCAACTCAGCATTCTTTGTCCTCCAAACACGACGAGTTGAGTTTTTACCATAAAGTTCTATTTTGGTTTCATCTGACCATATGACATTCTCCCAATCCTCTTCTGGATCATCCAAATGCACTCTAGAAAACTTCAGACCTGCCTGGACATGTACTGGCTTAAGCAGGGGGACACGTCTGCACTGCAGGATTTGAGTCCCTGGCGGCGTAGTGTGTTACTGATGGTAGGCTTTGTTACTTTGGTCCCAGCTCTCTGCAGGTCATTCACTAGGTCCCCCCGTGTGGTTCTGGGATTTTTGCTCACCGTTCTTGTGATCATTTTGACCCCACGGGGTGAGATCATGCGTGGAGCCCCAGATCGAGGGAGATTATCAGTGGTCTTGTATGTCTTCCATTTCCTAATAATTGCACCCACAGTTGATTTCTTCAAACCAAGCTGCTTACCTATTGCAGATTCAGTCTTCCCAGCCTGGTGCAGGTCTACAATTTTGTTTCTGGTGTCCTTTGACAGCTCTTTGGTCTTGGCCATAGTGGAGATTGGAGTGTGACTGTTGAGGTTGTGGACAGGTGTCTTTTATACTGATAACAAGTTCAAACAGGTGCCATTAATACAGGTAACGAGTGGAGGACAGAGGAGCCTCTTAAAGAATAAGTTACAGGTCTGTGAGGGGACTGTGACGTGTACCTATGATGAAAATTACAGGCCTCTCTCATCTTTTTAAGTGGGAGAACTTGCACAATTGGTGGCTGACTAAATACTTTTCCCCCCCACTGTAGCTCCTTTTCCTAGAAGGGAGATTATTTCCTGTTCTAGAATAGAGGCTGCTTGAGCTAAAACTGTCTTGGGCATGACACCAGTGAAACCCGGTGGCCTGCGAGCGAACTGCAACACGTAACCCTTCCGAATTGAATTCAGTACCCAAGGGGGAGCTGCGCATAAATGTTTCCACACACTCAGTCAGTTGGACAGGCTGTTCTTTCTATTAGAGAGGGCAGGGCTGTCGTTTGATTGGGAATATCTAACTGGGCAGAGTCTCCTGTGCAGTTTGACAATTTAGATTTTGACTGTTTACCGAGTCACAGGCAGAGGCTGCTGCAATTTAACTGTCTGTCTCGGTGAAACCTAACTGTCCCAGCCTTATGTTTGGCCTTGGGCTCATGGAATCTTTCTCCAAGGCCATGATGGTCGTAAGAACGAGTGGACAGGGGGCAGGAGAATGGGTGGAGACACAGGAGTTTGTACACTTAATGTGTGTTGGAGGGATGTGTGGAAGTGTGTGTCTTGTGTGCACATATACCGGGCAATTTTTGCTGGCATTGGGCAATGTGTATCTAGTCTTCTCTTTCGTGTTGCTACCAGACATGGAGCGGATTTCTCTGACTGTAGGATACAACACGAAGTCCCTCCCAGGAAGGCTCTCAGGCCCTCCACGGTTTCTTCCCTCTGTGTGCCTGGACAGCGGGCTGCTGCTGAGGGCAGAAAGGATTGTGGTTCCAGCCTCTCGCACCAGCTAATGGAGCGGCATGGGACACCTCAGATGTCTGAGTGGGTCTGTCCTGGGTTCGGGAAGCACTCGCAGGGCAATGACGAGGTGGCGGGCCTCCCCTGTCTTGGCGAGGCTGGTTGGGATAAAGTTGTGGGGCAGGGAAAGGAGCCCGGGGCCTGCAGGGCATGACAGCCTTGAAGGCTGCAAAGCCCTTCTGTTGCTGCTCAAACTTGTGTGTGATGGTCTCTACGATAGGCCTGAAGAGCCCAGATACTGTGGCAGGAGCATTCAGCAGCACGTTCTTCTCCCTTTCTGACATTTGGGTAAGGTTGAGCCTCAAGTGACGGTGTGTCACGACCGAGAATCCGAAATGATTCTGCCCGTGTCCTCGGCAGCTCAGTTCGTCATTGGTAGAGTGAAGTCTGTTGCCTTCCTGAGCTCAACGTACATCTCTGGAGTAGCCTGCCCATCCATGTCCCAGAGGAGCTGGGCCTGGTAGGCCTGGAGGAGGGCCATAGTGTTTAGCATGGCTGCCTTGTAAGACTTCTCCGCCAGGGAAGCCGTAATACGGCATGCTCTGGATGACAGCTGCGGCTTCTCTGCAGCGGAGGTTGCTGAGAGGTGTGAGGCTATGGTTTCTTCGAGCGGGGGCCTTAGTCTCCTGCAAGCGCGGTGCGTTAGCTACCTAGCTAGCTAGAAGGACCGTTAGCAAAGAGTTCACTGCCTGGCCACGGGACTTGGGTGGTTTCAAATTTGAAAATTATTCAGTGGTGCTGTCGAGTTCGAAATGAAGTAAAACCGGGCCCAGAGCTACTAGCTATGCCCTGTACCAGAGCTAGTGTAGACAAGAGCTAGCTAGCCAGCTACTATAGTAACAGTATACTTTTCCTCTTACATAGTCTGAAATAATGATGCTGCCACCTCCATGCTTCACCGTAGGGATGGTGCCAGGTTCCTCCAGATGTGACGTTTGGCATTCAGGCCAAAGGGTTCAATCTTGGTTTCATCAGAACAGAGAATCTTGTTTCTCATTGTCTGAGTACTTTAGGTGCATTTTGGCAAACTCCAAACGTGTTACAGGAGGGGGTCCCAGTTCCAGAGAGACCCACTAGGTGTCATCCTCCGACAACCTTAGGCACCTCCTCACTCACAGTCTGGACTAATCAGTATCCTATTGGTGTCACCTGTGTCTACCTGTTCACCTGTGTATTTATGCCCTCACTTCACTGTGTTCCTTGCTCAGTTTTTTCTGTCAATTTCTCTATGTCCAGCAGTACTACTCAGTGTCTGATTGGAGACCTATGTACAGGTACTTGAGAAGTGTTCTCCCTGTTTCGTTATTTGTTTCAGTCGTAGGTAGTATTTCGTATTTTGGCTGTCAGACGGTATTTGCTCCGCCTTTCTTTTATCATGATAAGTCCGTTATTTTGTATTCTGGTTTCGGGACCACCAGTAAAGATCCTTGTTTCTTTACCTACTGCCTACTGTATATCATGTACCGCACCTGGGTCACACCTCACACCAACCCTTAGAGAAAGCTGAGCCAATATGGACCCAGCAGAGGCAGCATAGTATCGGAGCTCCTTGGCAACACAGGGAGCTGTGCTGAACCAACACGACCGCAGCCTGCAGCAGATCATCGAGAATCTCCGCCAGCTGACGATCGGCATGCAGAGCCGGGTGGACACCCGACCAGTCCTGGCAGCCGGCGGAGTGGAAGCCGTGGCAGCGGCGTCTCCAGTCTCGCCTGCGACATCGCGGGAACCCCGCCTACCACCTCCGGAGAGGTATGACGGACGTCCAGATGGCTTTAGGGAATTCCTCACCCAGTGTTCTCTGGTATTCAGCCTACAACACTCCTCCTTCCCGACGGAGCAGGGCCGGGTGGCCTACATCACCACTCTGTTGATGGGTCGGGCCCTTTCCTGGACTACCGCGGAGTGGGAGAGCCAAACTCTGGCGTGCTCCGACTCCTACCAATTCACCCGGGTGCTACGCAAGGTGTTGGACACCTCTCGGGTGGTCGGGGCACGAGGCCAGGAGGCGGCTCACGGCCTTTCGGCAGGGTGACCGGGCTCGAGAGGAAGGATGGGAGGAGGCCGCCCTGGTCATCCTTAACTTGCAGGGGCTATCGGAGGGGATGAAGAACTCTCTTTCAGGGAGCTGCCTGAGCGACTGGACGGCCTCGTCGAACTCTCGATATGGGTAGACAATCGGCATCATGAGAGGGTGCATGAGAGAGGGATGATGCAAGGCGCGCCTCCGCATCCCCCTATCAACCCGGAGGCTATGCTGGAGACGCCTTAGAAGGAGGCTATGCAGCTAGGGGCGACGCGCTTGTCCAGGATGGAGAGGCAGAGGCATCTGCGCCAGGGACGTTGCCTGTACTGCGGCCAGGCAGGTCACCACTGTGACTCATGCCCGGAGAAGCCGGGGAACAGGAGGGCTCGCTAGTATCGGGAGGGGTGCTAGCGAGCCGGAATCGAAACCCCAACTCCAGAGACTTCCGGACTTCTCTCCCCATCAGGGTTCAGTGGGCCCGCGCTGCACGTCGGGCGCATGCACTGGTGGATTCTGGGGCAGTGGGAAACCTGATGGACGTGGGGCTGGCCCAAGGGTGGAGCGTTCTGTTACTCTCCCTCTCCAAGCTCTTTCCGGTCATGGGCCTGGATGGCTGGCCGTTGGGGTCGGGCTGCATCACCCGGTGCACTGTCACCGTGTGTGTCCGGGTGGCTGGGGGGCTATGGGAGGATATCCAGTTTTTCATTGTGGACTCTCCGGAGTGTCCCCTCATCCTCGGTTACCCCTGGCTGGTCGCACACAAACTCCGGATAGACTGGTCCACAGGGCGGCTAATCCTGGAGGGAGGCTCCGCCCCCATGTCCTGTTCCGGTCTCCACCGACCACTCATCAGCCCAAACCACCGTCCCAGACCACCTACCAGTCCTCACCTCTTTCCCAGGTCCCGCACTCCGAACCGTATACCACCCTAGTGGCGGTTGCCACCGGGAGGACGGTGGCTACAGACTCCGTCACCAGCCCAGACCTGGCAGGTGTTCCCTGGGAGTATTGGGATCTGGGGGAGGTGTTTAGTAAGAGGCGTGCTGAGGTCCTACCTCCTCACTGGCCATACGACTGCGCTATCGATCTCCTGCCGGGTACCATGCCCACACGAGGGCGAATGTTTTCCTTGTCCCGGCCGGAGACGCTGGTCATGAGGAAGTATATCGATGAGGCACTCATCGAGGGTCACATCCGTCCCTCTACCTCACCCGCGGGCTCGGGCTTCTACTTCGTGTGGAAAAAGGATGGTGGGCAGCGGCCGTGCATTGATTACCGGGCGCTCAATGACATCACGGTTAAGAACCGCTACCCCCTCCCCCTGATGACGACGGCATTCGAGTCGTTGCAGGGAGCCCGGGTCTTCACCAAGCGTGACTTACGCAATGCCTACAACCTGGTGAGGATTCAAGAGGGGGATGAGTGTAAGACGGCTTTTAACACATCCAGTGGGCATTACGAGTACCAAGTCATGCCGTTCGGTCTAGCCAACGCGCCTACAGTGTTCCGTCACCAGCTCTACGTCAAGGCGGAGACGTGCGTGTTCAACACAGAGACAGTCTCCTTCCTGGGGTTCATCATCACCCAGGGGGACCTACGGATGGACCCAGCCAAGGTCACTGCGGTACTGGATTGGCCCCAGCCCTCATCCCTCAAGCAACTACAGCGGTTTTTAGGGTTCGCTAATTTTTACAGCCTATTTATTCGCAATTTTAGCTCGCTAGTCGTTCCCCTGACAGCCCTCACCCAGACGAGCGTGCGCTCCTTTGCTTGGACACCGGAAGGGGGAACACATTTGATACGCTTAAGTGGCACTTTACATCGGCCCCGGTCCTAGGGCATCCTTATCCGTCCCTGCCGTTCATTGTGGAGGTGGATGCTTCAGACGTTGCGGTGGGAGCAATCCTGTCCCAGTGGTTCCTCATGGACGGTAAGACTCACCCCTGCGTGTTTTTCTCCCATCGGCTTTCCCGGGCGGAACGGAATTACGATGTGGGGAACCGTGAGTTGCTAGCGGTCAAGCTCGCCCTGGGGGAGTGGAGGCATTGGCTAGAGGGGGCCGCCCATCCATTCGTCGTATGGACGGACCATAAGAACTTAGCCTACATTCAGGGGGCCAAGAGGCTCAACTCGCGCCAGGCCAGGTGGGCGTTGTTCTTCACCAGGTTCCGGTTCACCATCTCATACCATCCGGGGTCGAAGAACACCAAGCCTGACGGGCTCTCCCGGTAGTTCGACTCCATGGACCTGGTGGAGAGGGACGACCCCATTGTCCCCAACCCCTTGATTGCTGCACCAGTTTCCGGCTTTTGTATTCTGGCTTCGGGACCACCAGTAAAGATCCTTGTTTCACCATCTCTGCCAACTGCCTACTGTATATCACACCTCACACCAACCCTTACACCAGCAGGCTGTCATGTGCCTTATACTGAGGAGTGGCTTCCATCTGGCCGCTCTACCATAAAGGCAAGATTGGTGGAGTGCTGCAGAGATGGTTGTCCTTCTGAAAGGTTCTCCCACAGAGGAACTTTGGAGCTCTGTCAGAGTGACCATCGGGTTCTTGGTCACCTCTCTGACCAAGGCCCTTCTCCCCCGATTGCTCAGTTTGGCTGGAGGCCACTTTGTTCTTGGGGACCTTCAATAATGCAGAAATGTTTTGGTACCCTTCCCCAGATCTGTGCCTCGACACAATCCTGTCTTGGAGCTCTACGGACAATTCCTTTGACCTCATGGCTTGGTTTTTGCTCTGACGTGCTGCCTACTATGGGACCTTATATAGACAGGTGTGTGCCTTTCCAAATCATGTCCAATCAATTGAATGTACCACAGGTGGACTCCAATCATGTTGTAGAAACACCTTAAGGATGATCATTGGAAACAGGATGCACCTGAGCTCAATTTCGAGTCTCATAGCAAAGGGTCTGAATTCTGTGCAAAAACATGTGCAAACATTTCTTAAAACCTGTTTTCGATTTGTCATTATGCGGTATTTTTTAAAATCCATTTTAGAATAAGGCTGTAACGTAACAGAATGTGGAAAAAGTCAAGTGGTTTGAATACTTTCTGAATGCACTGTGGGACCAAACCGGCTACACTAATAATAAATTAAGTTCCATTAATGAACATAGTAGCTTAATTACTTGTGATTGTGTTCATCTGTCTGGGGAGAAATTGCATGAAATTAAATCTGATATACATAAAAGTAAAGTTATAAAGAAAGTAACAGTAAAGTACATGGTAACAGAATAGTGGCAAGGCCCCATGGGTACACTGGAACTACAGTATAAAGAATTACCAGTATGTTGCGTACAGTAAGTATGATGTCGTTTCTCAAACATTTCTGTTAAATAAACAGTCCTTCTACAAAAATCCCAAGTACATTCTTAATAAGTATAGACGGTGGTGATGAGAAGAGGGGAAAGGGCCTGAAATACTTACTACATAACTTTTGCTTATTAGCCTCTATTATTGATAGTTCTTCAGTAACAAATAATTGTTCCTTCATAACAACCAGGAAAATTCATATAACTTTATGTCAGAATTTAGCAGCTACATACTAACTATTAACAGGTTATTACCGGGTTCTTACCTGGTCGTTGCCGTCTTATTTCCTTGTTGTTTCCTATTACTTTCTGGATGTTACCCTGTTGTTTTAGTACTGTAATCTAGGTGTTACCGGTAGGGTTATAGTCGTTTATGTGTGTGTGCGCGTGTGTGTCTGCACATGCACGCACACACACACAAACACACACACACACACACACACACACAAACACACACAAACACACACACAGGGTTAATGGCACGGTCTGGTTGGAGGTCATTCTGTCGTGTCCTAGGTTAATGGCGTGGACTGAGAGGAGTTCTGGAGACTGGAGAAACTAATCAGGGCCAGTTGCCAGGCCACTGCCTTCATAGAGGTACCACACCACTGGTCCCTCGTGTCTGCAGGGAGGGCTGATATTACTGCAGAGCCCCCCCCACCCTGCACCAATTTCTGACCCAGCCTCCAGCCCCTCTACTCGCCCTCAACTAAGCCCCTCTCTATCCCTCAACTAACCTGGCAACCACTGGGAGAGCGCAGGCCTTTTAGTATGTTTCATAAGCAGGAGAGATAATATAATGATGCAATGTTAGAGAGTAACACACTGGTAGGAAGCCTATGTAGTACTGTAAACTTATTTGTAAAGCATGTAGGGACTATATACTTTTTTTGGAATATCTCCTGTATTGCATCCAATGTATTGGCCTGTAAAATAATAGTAAACTTGTAAGGGCAGGATATCTATCAGCAGAGGTCGAGGCAGGTTAAAGTGCTCAACGTGTAGATTTATTTATGTGATCCAACGGTGAAAATAATACAAAACATACAGCAGATCGTCATCTTAGATTTACAATATATCACACTGGCAACAGCAAAAATAAATAGCCTCTGAATCAGGCTTAACCTGTCCTAAACTGAAAGGACACAGGAATGGTTAATACTGCATAGCATCCCCTTAAGAAAACAAATCAGATCTGCCTTACAGATACACAAACAGGTAGGCCTAAAACCGACACATGCTCAACTATGGAGTAAAACATAAGGACTTGGCTTAGATTGTTGACAACATGTAAACTATATTTTGTCTCCTAATGTTTATTGAAAACATACACTACCGTTCAAAAGTTTTGGGTCACTTAGAAAAATCCTTGTTTTCAAAAGAAAAACATTTTTTTGTAAATTAAAATAACATCAAATTGATCAGAAATACAGTGTAGACATTGTTAATATTGTAAATGGCTATTGTAGCTGGAAACGGCTGATTTTTTATGGAATATCTACATAGGCGTACAGAGACCATCAGTCCTGTGTTCCAATGGCACGTTGTGTTTGCAAATCCAAGTTTATCATTTTAGAAGGCTAATTGATCATTAGAAAACCCTTTTGCAATCATGTTAGCACAGCTGAAAACTGTTGTGTTGATTAAAGAAGCAATAAAACTGGCCTCCTTGAGACTAGTTGAGTATCTGGAGCATCAGCAATTGTGGGTTTGATTACAGAATCAAAATGGCCAGAAACAAAGAACTTTCTTCTGAAACTCGTCAGTCTACTCTTGTTCTGAGGAATGAAGGCTATTCCATGCGAGAAATTGCCAAGAAACTGAAGATCTCGTACAACGCTGTGTACTACTCCCTTCACAGAACAGTGCAAACTGGCTCTAACCAGAATAGAAAGAGGAATGGGAGGCCCCGGTGCACAACTGAGCAAGAGGACAAAGACATTAGAGTGTCTAGTTTGAGAAACAGACACCTCACAGGTCCTCAACTGGCAGCTTAATTAAATAGTACCCGCAAAACACCAGTCTCAACGTCAACAGTGAAGAGGCGACTCCGGGATGCTGACCTTCTAGGCAGAATTGCAAAGAAAAAGCCATATCTCAGACTGCCCATCTTAATCTTTTCTTTTTATTGGCCAGTCTGAGATATGGCTTATTTCTTGACGTTATCAGACTACCCATCTATATGCCCCACCCAGGACCATACCATTGCCAAATTGGCATCAACCAATAAACTGGTGTTAAAGGCAATTTCCTATCCTTCATTACATTTGTAAATTAGTGTAGCCCTTTTCTGCAGTCAAATGACCAAGTGGCCTCATGGGTGGAATGTTATTAACATTTTTCATAATTTCATAATTTCATAAAAAACGCAGAAAATCAGGAGTTTCTATGTCAAACACTTTTGTTATAATTCAGTCTTCTGTGATGTATTTAAAGTGTAATATTGGGATGCAAACTCAAAATGTTATACATTTCAACTCTATATCTGACATGGTACAGGTGTCTTCGTTCTTTAAGCACATAACCATGCGTGTAAGCTGTATACAGTGAGGGAATTAAGTATTTGATCCCCTGCTGATTTTGTACATTTGCCCACTGACAAAGACATGATCAGTCTATACTTTTAATGGTAGGTTTATTTGTACAGTGAGAGACAGAATAACAACAAAAAAATCCAGAAAAATGCATGTCAAAAATGTTATAAATTGATTTGCATTTTAATGAGGGAAATAAGTATTTGACCCCTCTGCAAAGCAGTACTTGGTGGCAAAACCCTTGTTGGCAATCACAGAGGTCAGATGTTTCTTGTAGTTGGCCACCAGGTTTGCACACATCTCAGGAGGGATTTTGTCCCACTCCTCTTTGCAGATCTTCTCCAAGTCATTAAGGTTTCGAGGCTGACGTTTGGCAACTCGAACCTTCAGCTCCCTCCACAGATTTTCTATGGGATTAAGGTCTGGAGACTGGTTAGGCCACTCCAGGACCTTAATGTGCTTCTTCTTGAGCCACTCCTTTGTCGCCTTGGCCGTGTGTTTTGGGTCATTGTCATGCTGGAATACCCATCCACGACCCATTTTCAATGCCCTGGCTGAGGGAAGGAGGTTCTCACCCAAGATTTGACGGTACATGGCCCCGTCCATCGTCCCTTTGATGCGGTGAAGTTGTCCTGTCCCCTTAGCAGAAAAACACCCCCAAAGCATAATGTTTCCACCTCCATGTTTGACGGTGGGGATGGTGTTCTTGGGGTCATAGGCAGCATTCCTCCTCCTCCAAACACGGCGAGTTGAGTTGATGCCAAAAAGCTCCATTTTGGTCTCATCTGACCACAACACTTTCATCCAGTTCTCCTCTGAATCATTCAGATGTTCATTGGCAAACTTCAGACGGGCATGTATATGTGCTTTCTTGAGCAGGGGGACCTTGCGGGCGCTGCAGGATTTCAGTCCTTCACAGCGTAGTGTGTGACCAATTGTTTTCTTGGTGACTATGGTCCCAGCTGCCTTGAGATCATTGACAAGATCCTCCCGTGTAGTTCTGGGTTGATTCCTCACCGTTCTCATGATCATTGCAACTCCACGAGGTGAGATCTTGCATGGAGCCCCAGGCCGAGGGAGATTGACAGTTATTTTGTGTTTCATCCATTTGCGAATAATCGCACCAACTGTTGTCACCTTCTCACCAAGCTGCTTGGCGATGGTCTTGTAGCCCATTCCAGCCTTGTGTAGGTCTACAATCTTACCCTGACACCCGGAGAGCTCTTTGGTGTTGGCCATGGTGGAGAGTTTGGAATCTGATTGATTGATTGCTTCTATGGACAGTTGTCTTTTATACAGGTAACAAGCTGAGATTAGGAGCACTCCCTTTAAGAGTGTGCTCCTAATCTCAGATCGTTACCTGTATAAAAGACACCTGGGAGCCAGAAATCTTTCTGATTGAGAGGGGGTCAAATACTTATTTCCTTCATTAAAATGCAAATCATTTTATAACATTTTTGAGATGCGTTTTTCTGGATTTTTTGTTGTTATTCTGTCTCTCACTGTTCAAATAAACCTACCATTAAAATTATAGACTGATCATTTCTTTGTCAGTGTGCAAACGTACAAAATCAGCAGGGGATCAAATACTTTTTTCCCACACTGTACTTTTGTTTCAAAGTAGATTTGTTTAAGACTTCCAAGAAACACTATGTGTGACCCTGATTTAGCCCATTGCAGTAAAAGGTTAAATCATAATATTTCATCAGAGTTCACACACCGAGGACTTTTCATAATTTCTGAACTCAAATTAGTAGACTGCAAACTTGATGCTCAGGCCACATATCAGGTATTTCTATGCGTCCTCAGGTGCATGCCCTAAAGGAAAACTCCACCCAAAAACTATGTTTTCATATTTGTTTCATTAGTCCATTGTTGATATAGTCCCAAAATGTTTTGCAAGTTTTCAAGATATGTACATTTTAAAATACAGAAATCTGCAAAATCCATCATACAAGGCAGATTTCTGTATTTTTGAAAGTTACATATCTTGAAAACTTGATTGCTGACATGGAAAACATTTTGGGACTATATCAACAATGGACTAATGAAACAAATACGAAAAGATAGTTTTTGGATGGAGTTTCCCTTTAATACAAGACAGAGAAACCAGACACATGCACAGATGAAGCACTCCAAACAAAAGACATTGAGTATGTTTACATGCACACTAATAATTCAACAATAAACTGATTATGGCAGCAGGCCTAGTATGGCAATAGTCATGTAAAAACTTTTGTTTTACCTGTGTTCGGCCTGACGATGCTACACATCTCCCTATGTCCAATCAACTAATTAGGACAATCGGATTTGAGGGAGTGAAACAGCTGATTCCTCTTACGGAACCAATTGAGCTCTGCTATAAAAATCTGAAAATTACAATACCCATACTGGTATCAGAACATACACCTATTGCATTGTTGGGAAGAGATGCATTGTGTAAGTTGAACTGTACAATAAAATGTACACCAGACGGCTGTTTGGTAGAAGTGCCAAAGGAAAAGGTTTACCAATTGTTGATGATGACAGAGATGGATTCTTCTTCAGTATTCTGGATTGGAAATCTCAGGGAAGATTTTTTGAAGCAGGCTAAGATATGGGAGAAATTTATTGTGGCAAATATGCCAGATGCGAGGCTTCCGGAATATCCATTTCATTGTACGCTCAAGTATTTCAAGAATGCTGCCCAATCGAACTCAGAGGAATGGTTTAGTCATCAACCAAAGAAAGTTCAACTCAGCTCATGTTGCATAATTTTAGGACCACAAGGAGCAGCTATGAAGATAAACACAGACGATTATCTGGATAAAGAATTGGAGATTGAGAAGAGTGTGCCACGTGACCTTGTTGGTTTCTGAAGGCTATGAGCAGAAGCAAATAGGAGAAATGATGACAGAAGCAGAGAAAGCAGTTTTCGTACCGATGAAAGAGAATTTGGCGATTTGGAGGAGTGAAGATCAGCGATTTCTCAAAATAATGATTTAGGCTCAAGGACAAGGAGAGCCACAAGCTGTACGAATGACACATGAATCTATTTGCAGTGTGAAGATGGATTCAGGCCCTATGAAAGAGGAGATGTTGCAACAAGTTCCAGAATGTTTGTGGTCTCAACACAGTACCGATATTGGACTTGTGTAATCAGCCCAACCGGTGAAAGTTGAACTTCGACCAGGAGCTAGACCTCCTTGGAAGAATCAGTATCCAGTGAAAGATGAAGCAATCCAAGGGATTGAACCACAAATTGAAGGACTTTCGAAAGCAGGTGTTTTGAAGACAATAAAAAAATCCTCAGAGTAGCAATCCTTTGTTTTCTTTGGAGAAACCATGAGGGGTTGATAGTAGCGCCTCTAGACCTATTAGGTCTGATGATTCAGGAAGCACATGGGTTAGCTCATGTTGCAAGGGGGGAGGTTAGGAGAAAGATCACAAAGGATTATGGTTTTTGGGCACCATATTTGCTTGAACAGGTTGACTATGTCATAGGCAGGTGCACAATCTGTCTGAAAAATAATGTTTGCAGGGGTGTGACTGTTCTTCCTGGTTACATTCCTACACCGAGGTCCTATGCGTGAGTTGGTTATCGACTTTGTTGATATGATAAAACCAGTTGATGGGAAATGTCACGAGTTGCTAAGCCAGAACCCGGAAGCAGACCAGGACAAGGTAAGTTGAAACGAAGGTGAGTGTTTATTACAAATTCAAGAGTGATGCTGAATAATCCAGGGAACAGAGCGGGCGGCGTTGATTAGTTGTTGGGGGTGCAGTGGTTGATCCCATCCTGGGTGGCAGCCGCCCGACCACCAGGCAGAGGTTGGATGAAGGTTCCCGGACGGGTGACTGCAGATGGAACAAAACGGGGGTAAGTAAGCAACAAACCAACAAGGTGCAAAAACAACAAAACTAACGCTAGGCTCTAAGACTGATACTCTGGTAAACCTACTGTTCATGGCTAACGATCCGGCAGGGAATGGATGTTAGGCCAGAGCCTAAGAAGGGTGATGATCAGGACCAGGTGTGCAGATTGCTGATGGGATGCAGGTGCGGAAATCAAGAGAGCTCCCCGGAGCGTTCCCGAACCCTCGGGGAAACTGGAGATCACGAACAGAAAAACTAGTCACCGAGACAGGACCCGACTCAGACTGCCGGGATCGTTACAGTACCCCCCTCCGACGAACGCCACCGGGCGGACTCCCGGAGCGCCAGGATGGAGGCGGTAGAAGTCACTGATGAGGTCAGCATCTAGGACCTGTCGCCGCGGAATCCAACTCCTCTCTTCAGGACCATACCCCTCCCAGTCCACGAGATACTGGAAACCCCGGCCCCGCCGTCTGGAATCCATGATGCGACGCACCGTGTAGGCAGGACCACCTCCGATCATCCGAGGAGGAGGAGGAGGAGGCGGAGGAGGCAACAGAGGACTGAGGAAAACAGGCTTGAGGCAGGAGACATGAAAGGTGGGATGGACTCTGAGCGTCTCGGGAGTTTGAGTCGAACTGCCACCGGATTGATCACCTTCTCCACCACAAACGGACCAATGAACTTCGGTAACAACTTCCTAGACTCAGTCCGTAACGGAAGATCCCGTGTGGCCAACCAGACCCTATCTCCGATGGAATAGGTGGGAGCGGGGATCCGCGACGATCGCCTGGAGCTGATACCGGTCCGAACTCTAAGGAGTGCCTTTCTGGCCCGATGCCAGGTCCGGTGGCAACGACGAATATGGGCCTGAACAGAAGGCACTGAGAGCTCCTTCTCCTGAGAAGGGAACAGGGGAGGTTGGTAGCCATACAGGCACTGGAAGGGAGACATCCCAGTGGCAGATGTAGGGAGAGTATTGTGGGCATACTCAACCCAAGGCAACTGAGAGACCCAGGAGGTGGGGTTGGAAGAGACCAGGCAGCGTAGCGTGGATTCCATCTTCTGGTTGGCTCTCTCCGCCTGACCATTGGATTGGGGGTGAAAACCAGATGTGAGACTGACTGTAGCTCCAATGGCCAAACAGAAGGACTTCCAGACAGCAGAGGTAAACTGAGGGCCACGGTCGCAAACGATATCACTGGGCAAACCGTGGACCCTGAAAACCTCCCTAACCAGGATCTCGGACGTCTCCGAGGCAGAGGGAAGCTTGGCAATTGGCACAAAGTGGGCGAACTTGCTGAATCTGTCCACGATAGTCAGAACGACCGTGTTCCCCTCAGAAGCGGGCAACCCAGTGACGAAGTCCAGGGCCAGATGCGACCATGGTCGCCGGGGAATAGGAAGGGGGTGAAGTAGTCCAGAGCTGGGCCGATTGGTACTCTTATTCTGCGCACACACTGGACAGGCAGCAACAAAACCCCGAGTATCCTCGGCCATGGCAGGCCACCAAAAACGTCTGCGAAGAAACCGCCATTGTCCGAGCCACGCCAGGGTGACAAGCCATCTTGCTGGCGTGGGACCATTTGAGGACAGCAGGACGAACCGACTCAGGCACAAACAACCGACCGGGTGGACCGTTACCGGGACCGGGCTGAGTCCGAAGGGCCGCCAGCACCTCCTCCTCAATCTTCCACATAACTGCTCCCCACGACGCAGTTCCGGGGGAGAATTGTCTCGGTCTTGGACCCACTCTCCCTCCGTCTTGGAGAACATCCGGGACAAGGCGTCCACCTTGCCGTTCTTAGATCCAGGTCGGAACGTCAGGGAAAACTTGAATCGTCCGAAAACAACGCCCACCTGGCCTGGACCGGAGTTGAGACGTTTAGCCGATTGCACGTAAGCAAGATTCTTGTGGTCAGTCCAGACAATAAACGGTTGCTCCGCCCCCTCCAACCAGTGGCGCCACTCCTCCAAGGCAAGTTTCACCGCGAGAAGCTCCCGGTTACCCACATCGTAATTCCTCTCCGCAGGCGAAAGGCGACGAGAGTAGTAGGCGCAGGGATGGAGTTTACTGTCCGTGGAGCATCGCTGCGACAGGATGGCGCCAACTCCCACATCAGACGCGGTCCACTTCAACGACGAACTGACGGGCCGTGTCCGGTTGAGAGAGAATCGGTGCGTTGGTGAATCGCCTCTTCAAATCCAGAAACGCTCGATCCGCCTCCGGATTCCACTTGAAGGTCCTGATACTGGAAGTCAAGGCAGTTAACGGAGCGGCCACACGGCTGTAATCCCGGATGAATCTGCGGTAGAAATTCGCAAACCCCAAAAATCTCTGGAGCTGCAATCTCGTGACCGGGCTGGGCCCATTCCAGAACCGCTCTAACCTTCTCCTGGTCCATCCTAATCTCTCCCCTGGAGATGATGTACCCGAGAAAGGATGTCGTGTGGGCGTGAAACTCGCACTTCTCGGCCTTCACGAACAAGCGATTCTCCAACAATCGCTGCAGAACCTGCCGGACATGCTGGACGTGGTCGGAAGGTTCCTTCGAGAAGATCAGGAATGTCATCCAGGTAAACAAACACAAAGAGACCGATCATATCTCTCAGGACGTTGCTCACCATACTCTGGAATACCGCTGGAGCATTGGTCAGTCCAAACGGCATCACCTGATACTCAAGTGACCCATCGGTGTATTGAAACCCGTCAACCACTCGTCCCCCTCTCTGATCCGGGACCATGTGATACGCATTGCGTAGGTCTAGCTTGGTGAACACCGTAGCACCCTGTAAGGAGTCGAAGGCAGAACTCATCAAGGGCAGGGGATACTTGTTCTTGACCGTGATGTCATTCAACCCCGATAATCAATACACGGTCGAAGAGAGCCATCCTTCTTACCCACAAAGAAGAATCCTGCCCCCAGGGGTGATGACGAGGGACGAACGAGACCAGCAGCTAGGGACTCCTTGATGTAGGTCTCCAAAGCCTCACGTTCAGGTCGGGAGATACTGTATAACCTTCCCTTGGGGTAGACAGCTCCAGGGAACAGGTTAATGGCACAATCATATGGTCGGTTGGGGAGGGAGTGACAGAGCCTTCTGCTTACTGAACACTTCCCCCCAAATCGTGATATGTCTCGGGAACCAGGGACAAATCTGGGGTTTAGCCTCAATCACCTGACTGGGAACCGAATGGGGCAGGCAGTCTTGAGACAGTTAGCATGACAATCAAGGCTCCAACTCGTTACCTTGCCCGTCACCCAATCGAACGTGGGATTGTGTTCCTTCAGCCAGGGGTATCCAAGGACCAGAGGAACATGGGAAGACGGCAGAATGAAGAATGAAATCATCTCAGAATGATTCCCCGACAACCGCATCTTAACCGGTTCAGTCCTCATCGTGATACGTGCCAGACTACTGCCGTTCAGAGTGGTAGCTTCAATGGCTTCCGGCAATTGCTCCTTGGAAAGCCCCAGCTGTTCCACCAACTCGGCATCTAGAAAAGCTTCCATCGGCACCTGAATCGATAAAAGCGTTAATCGCTAAGCTCTGATTCCTGTTCATAAGGGTAGCCGGGAAACGGGGTCTGACAGAGGTATTGAGAGGTCGAAACTGGCTCGCTAAAAGTCCTCCCAACTTTAGCGAGCCGCGCAGTTTGACGACCCGACTGGAACCTGAGAAGCTGATCGGTTGGACGGAACCCATTGCTTCTCCCTCCTTCGCTCTCGGACTCGATTATCCACCCGAATAGACAAGGCTACCAAGCTGTCCAGGTCACTAGGCTCCGGATAGGAGATCAACTCATCCTTGAGCTGCTCCGACAGACCCTGGTAAAAGGCCGCTTGCAGAGCCTCCTATTCCACCCACTCTCCACAGCCAACGTCTTGAACTTCGATCACGAAGTCGGCCACGCTGCGAGTTCCTTGGCGAAGCGAAAACAGGCGCCTAGCTGCGTCCCTCCCTCGGACGGAATGGTCGAAGAGCTTCCTCATCTCGGCCGTGAACCCCTGGTATGAAGCCATGCAGGGATCCTGTCGTTCCCAAACGGCTGAAGCCCACTCCAGCGCTCGACCACGCAGCAACTCAATCACAAAGGCTATCCTAGCCTTGTCTGTGGCATAAGAGTAGGGCTGTAGATCGAACACTAATCCACACTGCATAAGGAAGGAACGGCATCTTCCCAGCTCCCCCCCTCATATTTATCCGGCGTCGGAACCTTGGGCTCACGGAAGGACACAGCTTCAGAAGCGGCAGGCGAGATGGGTGAAACCGGTAGTGGATCCTCCACCGGACACTTGCGTTGGTTCTGGACCTCCGTCAGACCGGTAGAAAGGTTCCGAACTGACAACGCGATCTCCTGTAGTACCGTGCTATGATGGCCCAACATCTTCTCCTGCTGGGTAATGGCATGGCGAACAGAGTCCAGGTCGCTGGGTTGCCCCATTACTGGCCGGATCGTTCTGTCACGAGTTGCTAAGCCAGAACCCAGAAGCAGACCAGGACAAGGTAAGTTGAAACGAAGGTGAGTGTTTATTACAAATTCAAGAGTGATGCTGAATAATCCAGGGAACAGAGCGGGCGGCGTTGATTAGTTGTTGGGGGTGCAGTGGTTGATCCCATCCTGGGTCGGCAGCCGCCGACCACCAGGCAGAGGTTGGATGAAGGTTCCGGACGGGTGACTGCAGATGGAACAAAACGGGGGTAAGTAAGCAACAAACCAACAAGGTGCAAAAACAACAAAACTAACGCTAGGCTCTAAGACTGATACTCTGGTAAACCTACTGTTCATGGCTAACGATCCGGCAGGGAATGGATGTTAGGCCAGAGCCTAAGAAGGGTGATGATCAGGACCAGGTGTGCAGATTGCTGATGGGATGCAGGTGCGGAAATCAAGAGAGCTCCCCGGAGCGTTCCCCGAACCCTCGGGAAACTGGAGATCACGAACAGAAAAACTAGTCACCAGACAGGACCCGACTCAGACTGCCGGGATCGTTACAGGAAAAGATACATGTTGGTGGTTGTAGATAGATTTTCACGATGGCCGGAGGCCTGTCCAACCAAGCGAAAAGATGCTCAATCGGTTGCCAAGTTCTTGTGTAAAGAAGTCATAAGCAGGTGGGGATTACCCGATCGAATATCCTCAGATAATGGGAAGGAATTTGTGGATAAATCAGTGAAATTGATGTTGCAAAAATTGGGAATTAAGCAACGTCTTGGAGCAGTTTATCACCCACAAAGTCAAGGGATTTGTGAAAAAATGAACGGTGTCTTTAAAAATCGCATTGTCAAAATTTGTCAGCATACGGGTCTAAACTGGATAGCGGCGCTTTCTTTAGCATTAATGGTGTGTCGCTCAAGTGAGTTGCGTGATCTACGTATGACACCCCATGAACTGGTAACAGGAAGAAGGATGCCTACGCCTTGTTTGCAAACAAGCGGAAAGGGTCGAAGTTTGGCTCTTTTGGAAGATGAAATGAGAGCGTACGTTACATATATGGCCAATTTTCATAAAAAGTTGTCCACATATGTTTCTGACAGACAAAGAAAAGAAGAGGTGCAGGAGAAGCTTGATGAGCAAAAAAGGAGTACAGTGCAACCTGGGCACAAGGTGTTCGTGAAGGTATTTAGAAGGAAGTGGTATAACGAACGTCGTGAAGGACCGTTTGAAGTTGTTCGTAGTACTGGAACAGCTGTCCAGGTTAAAGGGTCTCCAACGTGGTATAATTGTCACATTGTGTTAAAGCGCCTGGAGAAGAGGTGCCACGCGCAGAGAGACAGGATGTTGAAGGCTCAAGAGAGCAGGATGGAGATAGGGGAGAACAGGCAGAAGGAGAGATGCATGACAATATCCAGAGTGAAAACCCAGAAGGAGAGATTGTCCATGTTGTGGACAACGTTGATGATAATGTTTACACTTCTGATGATGCCAGAGATGACTCTGCAATGGATGGAAAGGAAATGAGATTTGGGGATATTGATTTTCAATACGTCCCAGAAACAACAGGGAATATTTCAGTGGAATGTGAAGCAGCGGAGATCACCAAGGGCAACTCTGTTACAGGAGAAGCTGGTGATTTGGTTAGACAAAGTAGGCCCAGACCAGTTAGGAGAAAAGTCAGACCAAAACATTACGAAAACTAGGGTTGAAGTAACTCTAGGACAGTCAGCTCAGCTCCCATGTCAGTGCACAAGAGAGAACAGTGGTGAACGGAAATTTAGAGTTCAGTGGGAAGATAGATATGGCAGGAGTTTAGATCTGTTAGGAGCAGTTGCATTGAGAAAGTATGCGTTGCTGAATGATAAGAGAAGACTGAAGATTGAGGGTGATTGCAGTCTCTATGTGTACAATTCCCAGCAGGAGGATCAAGGTGATTATAAATGTATTTTTTATAATCCACAGTTTGAAAGTGAGGGATTAGAGTTGGGACTGAGAGTTAATGTAGTGACATTAGTGGTGATAGATGGAAATACAAGTAAAGAGCTCAAACCTGTAGGGAAAATAGATGAATCAACAACAATGACATCAACACTTCAGCCTAATACAACAACAGTGAGAAGCAATTCAACTCTTTCAACATTGACAGTTATTAAAGCTATAAATGTATCACATTTGATTACAATGGCGCCTCAGACAATTGCTCCAACACCAATTTTAGAGGAAAAGACTGTCATTAGGGTTAGGATGGGTGGTACAGCTCATCTTCCTTGTAGATGTGAGAGAAGGAGTGGGGGTGGTAACATTCCTCCCACGTGGAGAGATAATTATGGAGAAGAAGTGTTGTTATCAGGAGCAGAAGTAGAAGCTGTTTCATCTAGTCAAAGGAAGTATATTTTGTACAACGATATGAAGTGGAAGAGGGTTATGAGTGATTGCTCACTTATTTTGCGTAATGTTACATGGGAAGATCAGGGAGAATATATGTGTACTTATTTAGAGCCAGCTTTAAAATTTGTTCCGGTTAAGAATTATTGGTTAAAAGGCTATGTAACTCGTAAGGTGACGCTTACGATGGAAGATTTAAAGTCTGTTGAAGTTTCCACAGTCACCAAAGGAGTTCAGGAGCAATATATTACAGTAGCCACTCCAACAGTAAATAATACACAGAGGACATCTGTCACTTTCCCACTGGAAATAATTAAGAGTGTTAATACATCAACTAAAGCAACTATTTTAACAGTAACTTTGAAAGAGGTTAATGTTACGACGGCAATAACACATTTCGGAAATGTGACACAGACACCAACAACAACTTTTCTGAAACTAAAGGATGTAGTAAGAGTGACTCAGAAGTTTATGATACGGATGGAGAGTGCTGTGAATGGTAGTAAGGATAGTGTTGAAATAGGAGAGCAGATGGTAGTAGAGAATGATGTAGATTCATCTGAAATAGTGCAGAATACTATCCTGGAGGTACAGGATGAGTTCTTTAATTTTGATGGAAGACCAGAAGATATATCTGATCAATACCGCTCGTTAGGGAAGAGAGAAACTAAATGGAAGGCATATGGATTTGATTCTTCTGTTTTGCAAATTAAAGATGGATGGGCAGGTAGGAATCTATGGTTCCAGCAGTTAACTCATTCTGTAAGATCAGTGAGGAATCTTGAGGGTCCATGTCTGTTGAGAATTCCAGCACCAGGCACATGGGGTTCAATCTTAGAGATGGTGGCTCAACCTCTATCAAGTACGTGTCAATCTTATGCTTTATCATGGCTGTTGTATCAGCAACAATCATTAACAGATCTAATAATGTCGTTGTCGAAGCATTTGTTTAGGCCTAGGTTTAAGTGTTCTTGGTTAAATGAATTACCCTATGTGAATTTGTTAGATCGGAAGGAAAATCAGTTAACAGCGATTCCTGAAGCATTGGAGGTGAAACCCGTGAAGGCTAAAAGCTGTTTTTGTTCAAATAAAACATATGATGGACTGGGTATGTTTATGGGAATATCAGATTGTGATGATTATATGATGACTTTGGGTAAGCATGAAGCATAAGGTTAGTAATGAGAAATATAATGTAACTTTTTATGTTCCTTTTAGTAAGAAGAGCAGGACTTTGATGGTGAAAGATCAGCTTTTGCCTGGCAATGTGACTATTGGGAATTTTAGAGATATTTGGTGGGTTTGTGGTGATAAAGCATATATATTCTTACCCTATGGATGGACAGGATGTTGTTACATGTCGACATTGAAGCTTTCATATGAGGTTTTTACCATTAAAAGAGGGGAAGCACCGGACACAGATAAATCTGATTCTAGGTTTGGAAATAGGGTGAAAAGGGACATGGCGAAATTTCATAGTCTGGAAGCCTACCATTGGAGGATAAGTCTAGGAGAGAAGTGGGGACTTGGACTTTTTCCATGGTATGGTGTAACATTTTTGGCAGATCACATTGATAATATTACCTATACTTTGCAGGGTTTTGCAAATGAAACGATAAGAGGGTTTAACCTTCTGTCAAATACTCAAAGAAGTCACAGAATGACGCTGTTGAAACATGACATGGCTCTTGACTATATTTTAGCAAAACAAGGTGGCTTATGTTTGGCTATGAACTTGACGGGGGATGATTGTTATACTTTGATCCCCGATAGTTCCGATAATATCACTAGTGTTATAGATGCATTGAAGAATATAAGGGATGCGTTTGTGTCACGGTTTCGGCCGAGGCTGCTCCTCCTCCTGGTTCGGGCAGGCTTCGGCGTTCGCCGTCCCCGGAGTACTAGCTGCCACCGCTCTATGTTTCTGAGTTTGATTGCTTTTGTCTGTCTGTCACACCTGTGTCTGTTTGAGAGTTGATTACGTGTCTTATAAGTTCCGTGTTGTAATCTAGGGTATTTGTGTGTTGTTTTTCCGTTGCCACTTTGTATATGATACGTGTTTGTTTTCCGTGTCATTTTTCCATGTTTAGTGTTTCTACGCGTGTGCGTAATTTTTCCCTCGCCACTTCGTGTTATCGAGGTCGGGGTTTGTTATCTTGCATTTGAGACTATTAAAAGTCTTGTTGGACTAAACCTCTGCTTCCTGCGCTTGACTCCTCCACCACATCCACGACGGTTTATGACAGATTGGTAGATCTGAAGGAGCTGGATGGTCAGCGAAGGCTTGGTTGCAAGATCAGTTAAGCCCAGTGGGAGCAGTGATAGTTCAGATTTTAGTGGCAGCTTTTATAGCGCTGTGTGTGATGTTTTGCTTTTGTACTTTGTTATTGGCTTTTGTGAAGGCTATGATATTGAAATGGGTTGGAGTTGTGATGCCTGGAGAAAACACTCAGATGCCGTTGTTAACTGTTACTGATCTAGATGGAGATAAACAAGTGGGACTGGATGGAGTATTGATGGATAGATATCCATTTTGAATATCCGATCATTTTTCACGTCTTTACATATTATTGTGATATTTAGTATTTTCTTATGAATCAAAAGGGGGAAATGGAATGTGATTCATTTTATATATCATTTTTATATTATTGTTGATATTGATGTTTTAATTTGCATGTGTTGTTTTGCAAAAGATACTGGTTGGTGTTTTCTTTTCTTCCAGAAGCATATGGGGGAATGTGTAGAGGGGATTCAAATACTCAAACAGGGACAATATGAATGGACTGGAGGAAGTGGAACAAGGAAGGTGTGGAAATGTTCAGATTCCATCATCGACGTTGCATTGAAAGTCGACACTGCTGAGGAGATGCAGTATAGTGGACTACACCCCAGTGTCTGCAATGATTATATACATATTTGCATGTGTAATACATAATTTGTGTCATATTCTTTCTGTATAAATGTTTGAAGAATTATGTTTTCTGTTGTTGGGTACATGTGGGGATCTCAGATCTTTTTGTTTATTTCGTGGATGCTTAGGGATATTGGGTCTAGGCAGGGACAGAGAGAATCCACAGGAGGGTCCGATGGGTCGACCAGCCTGAATGTGGACATTTTTTGATTGTATTTTGTTTTCTGAGGCTTTCATGTGTATTGAATTGCATCATAGTTTAAAATGCATTGATAAAGATTTATGAATTGATCTGGAGTACTTAGGTGGTCGCCTGGGGCAGAGAGGCTGTGAGAGAATTTTACTGTCTTGATTGATTGATGGATATTTGGAAAGAAAGCTGCCAGACAGGTTTTTCGCTCTCACACTCCATAAAGATTTGTTCATATTTCATAGAAATGTATTTACACTCCATAGAAAAATGTGTCTACTCTCCATACATTTTGGTTTATTGCTAAAGTTACTCAATAAGATAAATTGTTATTTGTCATAATCCTATTCTTTTTGTTTTCGAGACTTAATTAGTCTCGAAGGGGGGAAATATGTAGTGTCTAAACAGTTTATGACTTTGCTGACGTTTGCAAATGGTGTGTTAGAGGAAGTTGACTCAGCTTGCGGAAGCATCTGGAAAGCATTACTATAGGGGCCCCCTAAAACAGAGGAAGTCTGTTATGTGGCGTCCTGGGATTGGTTTATGGGAAAACCACCCATATCATGTTACAGATTATAAATACCATGGTTGGAACAAAGGACGGGGAGGGACAACATATTAGAGATTGGGTCAGTTGTTCTCCAGATGTCTGCAGGAGTCTGTAAATTGACGCTGAAATCTTTGGTGTAATAAACTATTATAATCAAGGACAGTGTCAGCGGATTTCTTGTCATCACAGCATAATTAGCATCATTATTTAGATACCACACTCTGCTTATCTTAATCGGCATAAGTTCAAAATTGAAGTAAGCATTTGCTGATTAAAACACCTGGTTTTCTGAACAATCTTTTGAATTATTAGGTCATGCAAACAGCTTAACCGGCGTTCCAGAAGTGTATTTGATCTGCACATGTGCAAGAATAACAGTGAGAGCATTTGGTTGTTTACATTTAAAATCAAGGCACTCAAGCAACAGTCAGTGGGTTTAAAATAAAGCAGTCTCTGTATAAAATACATTTTCAATGTATTTGTATCCAGGCGGAGCTGCTTCATTAAGATAGTAAAAGTCACCCTCTCTGTGCCATGCTTCAGTGAGGCAGATCATGTCAAAGTCATTGTCAGGGATAAACTCATACAGAAGAGGAGACTTGTTAGTTAAGGATTGTAGATTGTAGAGTGCAAAACGTTTGGAGGCATTCGTAGAAACAGATTAATTGCATTTTTTGTTGTGCTCTTTCTGGACTGTATTGGCTTGGAATGGGTGATGTCAATTGCCTGAGGGTCAGCCTGCAGAACTGGCAAGTGATCTTTATTGTCCAACTCCAGCACACTGCGAGTGCACACAATAGGCTTTAATTTGCTGATCACTTTCCTACTGTCTCATTGACCTCGCCGTCTGCATGTTTTCCATAGGATCCCGTATTGGATAGGGTTGTTCTTGAGCTCCTTGCATAGGGTTGTTTTATTCTGTTAAAAACTTCTGAGGAATCCTTGTGTGTAATTTAGGAAAGTTGCTGCCATGTCTTAGTCTTTGGTCCAGCCTTTGGTCTAGGGGATGAGATAAGATGAGATGAGAGGAAGATCTAGTCTGGTATTCAAATCAAACAATTAGCTAGTTGATTGGAGAAGTAGGCTGTCACGGATACGGCCGAGGCTGCCCCTCCTCCTCGCTCGGGCAGGCTTCGGCGGTCGTCGTCACCAGAGTACTAGCTGCCACCGATCGATGTTTCTGTGTCTCACTAGTTCTGTCTTTATTTTTCACACCTGTTACTCATTAGGCTTATTAGTTTCCCTATATTACCTCTGTTTTCCCTCCTGAGTGTGTGCGTGATTGTTCTTTGTTACGTCGTCTGTTGAGCTGTTGTTTTGCTCTTCCCTGCGTGGAGGGTTTGCTATGGTTTACTTTGAGTCTAGTAAAGCCATTTATCTCTCAGTTCTGTGTCCTGCGTCTGATTCCGTTTCCCCACTTCACCCAGACGCTGACAGAATCACGCACCCTTTATGGAGTCAGCAGGCACACCCGATCCCAGCGCTTCGGTGGAGGAACGCATCCACCAGCACGCGACCATGCTGCAGAGACTAGGTTCAGCTCTGGATCAAGTGATCAACACCATGGGTCGATGAGAGAGAGTTGGGTTTTCTACACCTCCTCCTTCGCCGATTTCTCCTCCATCAAGACCCTCAAACCCTGGGTCCAGTGGTATTCGGCTCTCGCTCCCGAGAGAATACGATGGGACAGCTGCCGGGTGTAAGGGTTTCCTGCTCCAGGTGGAGCTTTACCTGGCCACCATCCACCCGGCTCCCTCGGGATACGAGAGTGTGTCCGCCCTCATCTCCTGTCTGTCGGGCAGAGCCCTGGAATAGGCCAACGCGGAGTGGGGTGGAATAGATGCTGAGTCCATTCGTTATGAGTATTCGATCATCCGCCTGAGGGGAGAGCGGCGGGGGAGTGTCTGTTTCACCTCAGCTAGGGAGGGAGGAGCGCACAGGAATTCGCCCTGGATTTCAGGACACTGGCAGCCAGCGCGGGATGGAATGAGAGGGCCCTGATTGATCACTACCGATGCAGTCTACGGAAGGACGTTCGTCGGGAGCTGGCCTGCAGGGACACTAATCTTAACCTGGACCAGCTGGTAGATTTATCGATCCGGCTGGATAACCTGTTGGCTACCCGCGGACATCCAGATCAGGGTCCGTCCAGTCCATCCCCCAGCACTTCCGAATCCACACCTATGGAGCTTGGAAGTGCTGATGCGGAGAGAACGAGCAAGGGGGTGGTCTCCTGCACCAACTGTGGCCGCAGAGGGCACACTACGGGCCGGTGCAGGAGAAGACCCTCATGGAACCGAGGCAGCAGGCTGGGTTCTGGGGGACCATCCCAGGTGAGTAGGCACCCAACTCACCCAGAGCTCCCTGTTGCTCACATGATGATAAATGTTATTTTTTCTGAGTTTTCCCCACATTCCCAGCATAGGGCGCTCGTAGATTCCGGCGCAGCTGTTAATTTCATGGATAGACTGGTTGCGCATAGATTAGGGATTCCTATATTGCCTTTAGATGTGCCCTTCTCCATACGTGCCCTAGATAGTCGCCCATTAGGGTCAGGTATGGTTAGGGAGGTCACAGTTCCACTTCAGATGGAGACACAGGGGGGTCATGAGGAGAGAATTAGTATCTTCCTTATTGATACTCAAGCGTTTCCCGTGGTGCTGGGCCTTCCCTGGCTAGCCACCCATGACCCCAGTATTTCGTGGCAACAGAGGGCTCTTAAGGGATGGTCACCTCAGTGCTCGGGAAGGTGTGTAGGTGTTTCCGTAGGGGCAACCACGGTGGAGAGTCCAAACCATGTCTCTCCAATGCACATTCCCTCAGAATATGCCGATTTAGCTCTCCAGACTCAATTACCACCCCATCGACGAGGGGATTGTGCGATAGATCTCCGTGAGGGCGCTGCACTTCCCAGGAGTCACGTGTATCCTCTGTCACAGGAGGAGACGGTGGCTATGGAGACATATGTCACCGAATCTCTGGGACAGGGATACATTCGGCCCTCCACTTCCCCTGCCTCCTCGAGTTTATTTTTTGTGAAGAAAAAGGATGGAGGTTTACGCCTGTGCATTGACTATCGAGGTCTCAATCAGATAACCGTAAAATACAGCTATCTTCTTCCTCTCATTGCTAGTATGACGGAGTCATTGCACGGGGCGCGCTTCTTCACAAAATTGGACCTCAGGAGCGCGTATAATCTGATCCGTATCCGGGAGGGGGACGAGTGGAAGACGGCATTTAGTACCACCTCTGGTCACTATGCGTACCTCGTCATGCTGTACGGGTTGATGAATGATCCCTCAGTCTTTCAATCCTTTGTCGATGAGATTTTCAGGGACCTGCACGGACAGGGTGTAGTGGTGTATATAGATGATATTCTAATATACTCCGCTACACGCGACGAGCATGTGTCCCTGGTGCGCAAGGTGCTTGGTAGACTGTTGGAGCATGACCTGTACGTTAAGGCTGAGAAATGTCTGTTCTTCAAACAGTCCGTCTCCTTCTTAGGATACCGCTTGTCAGAATCAGGGGTCGAGATGGAGTGTGACCGCATTTCAGCCGTGCGTAATTGGCCGACTCCTACCACGGTAAAGATGGTGCAGCGATTTTTGGGTTTTGCCAACTACTACCGGAGATTTATCCGGGGCTTTGGCCAGGTAGCAGCTCCCATAACCTCTTTGCTAAAGGGCGGATTGGTGCGCCTGCAGTGGTCAGCTGAGGCGAACAGGGCTTTTGGTCAGCTGAAGGCGCTGTTCACCACGGCTCCCGTGCTGGCTCATCCGGATCCTTCCTTGCAATTCATAGTCGAGGTGGACGCGTCTGAGGCGGGGATAGGAGCTGTACTGTCTCAGCGCTCGGGTACGCCTCCCAAACTCCGCCCCTGTGCATTCTTCTCGAAGAAGCTCAGCCCGGCGGAGCAAAACCATGACGTGGGGGATCGGGAGCTGTTAGTTGTTGTGAAAGCTCTTAAGGTGTGGAGACATTGGCTTGAGGGGGCTAAACACCCTTTTCTCATTTTGACTCACCACCGCAATCTGGAGTACATTCGGGCAGCGAGGAGACTGAATCCTCGTCAGGCAAGGTGGGCCATGTTTTTCACGCGTTTTGTGTTCACCCTATCATATAGACCAGGTTCCCAGAATGCTAAGGCAGACGCTCTGTCCCGGCTATATGACTCAGAGGATCGGACCAGGGAGCCTACTCCCATACTTCCGGCTTCTTGTCTGGTGGCACCGGTGGTATGGGAGGTTGACGCGGACATCGAGCGGGCATTACGCACGGAGCCCACTCCCCCCCAGTGTCCAGTGGGTCGTGCGTACGTTCCGTCCGAGGTTCGCGATCGTTTGATTTATTGGGCTCACACGTCACCCTCTTCTGGTCATCCTGGCATTGGTCGGACAGTGTGCTGTCTTAGTGGGAAGTACTGGTGGCCTACCTTAGCTCAGGACGTGAGGGTTTATGTTTCTTCCTGTTCGGTGTGTGCCCAGTGCAAGGCACCTAGACACCTGCCCAGAGGTAAATTACAACCTCTCCCTGTTCTACAGTGGCCGTGGTCACACCTATCGGTGGACTTTGTTACGGATCTTCCTCCGTCACAGGGTAACACCATGATCCTGGTCGTTGTGGATCGGTTTTCTAAGTCCTGTCGTCTCATTCCTTTGCCCGGTCTCCCTACTGCCCTACAGACCGCAGAGGCCCTGTTTACACACGTCTTCCGGCACTACGGGGTGCCTGAGGATATAGTGTCTGATCGGGGTCCCCAGTTCACGTCGAGGGTCTGGAAGGCGTTTATGGACCATCTGGGGGTCTCGGTCAGCCTGACCTCAGGTTTTCACCCCGAGAGTAATGGGCAGATGGAGAGAGTAAACCAGGATGTGGGTAGGTTTCTGAGGTCATATTGCCAGGACCGGCAGGGGGATTGGTCAGTTTACATCCCCTGGGCAGAGATGGCACAAAATTCCCTCCGCCACTCCTCCACTGACCTGTCTCATTTTCAGTGTGTACTAGGTTACCAGCCGGTCCTGGCACCGTGGCATCAGAGCCAGATCGAGGTTCCTGCGGTGGATGAATGGTTTCGGCGCTCGGAGGAAACATGGAACGCTGCCCATGTACGCCTGCAAAGGGCGATAAGGAGACAGAAGGCGAGTGCCGACCGCCACCGCAGTGAGGCTCCGATTTATGCACCGGGGGACCGGGTCTGGCTCTCGACCCGAAACCTGCCCCTTCGCCTGCCCTGCCGGAAGCTGGGTCGGTGGTTTGTGGGGCCCTTTAAAGTCCTGAGGAGGTTGAACGAGGTTTGTTATAGGTTACAGCTCCCCCCTGATTACCGTATTAACCCTTCGTTTCATGTGTCTCTCCTCAGGCCGGTGGTAGCTGGTCCGCTCCAGGAGTCCGAGGTGCGGGAGGTTCCTCCGCCCCCATTGGACATTGAGGGGGCACCGGCGTACTCGGTCCGTTCCATCATGGATTCGAGGCGTCGGGTTGGAGGCTTGCAATATCTCGTGGAGTGGGAGGGGTACGGTCCGGAGGAACGGAGCTGGGTTCCCAGGAGGGACATCCTCGATCCCTCCTTGTTAAGGGAGTTCCATCGTCGTCATCCGACTCGCCCTGCTCCGCGTCCTACTGGCCGTCCCCGAGGTCGGTGTCGACGCACGGCTGGAGCCGCACGTCTGGGGGGGGTTTACTTTTTTTTTACTCAATCCCTCTTCCGCTCTCTTTCTCTCTGTTATTGTTTCATTGCTCTTTCTGAACACACAAGGTATTTGAAGGATGAGTAATTGCTAAGTAGTCATGTCTATGTTTACCTCACATAATAATCTCTCAACAAAAGCTGTATTTTAGTATTTATTTGGTAGTACTTGCAGCTGAATAACTGTCAACTTTGATTGTCAAAGAACTAAGGAACCTATACGGAAAATTGTGCTGTTGGAAATCTTGTTGTTGCAGTATATTTTATGCTGTTCCTTCAATGATACCTCTTATTTGTTGAAGCAGACAACTAAAACTTTGGATACGAGACAGTTTTTCCACCTATGGCAAAACATACATGTAAAGGCCTACACCTCTCCAGGAACACAAAAGACCCATAGTGATGGATATAATATAAAAACGATAGTGGGGTGTTTTTGATCTGAAGGTGGCGCAAACACTCTACCACACATCTACCATTGGCTTTAGACTGACAGTTATCCTAAGGCTAATGTATATCTGGAAGTGGCATATCTCTCTCCCTCCCCCTCACTGTTGAAAGTCAACACTAAGAGTACTGTACAAACCTCAAAGTACAAACACGTCTAGAATGCCTTCATTACATAGACCAGTGCTAGGTTCTGGTTAGGCTATATAAGGTCAGTAGACTAATACCCGTTTCCCACTATCGTGCCGACCCAAACAGTACCGTGCTGGCTCTGAAATTCACTTTCACATTGTCCTTTCCAGCACGGTTTCAGCAACTATGGTGGATGTGTAACCAGGTCAGACCAGTACAGCTCGGCTTGGCTTGGCTCAGCTCATTAGTGTAAAAATGGTTATACAGCAGATTGCATAGTTTCAACATCAAATGCCTCCTTCCCAAATAGCTTTAAAGGAGAGACATTTGTCCTCCTTAAGTCGTATCTTTTTAACACAGCAGGCGTAGTTTGGCAAGGTTGGTTGAACCTGAGACAGTTGATCAAGTATTCGCCAAGCCTCATTGTGAAGTGAGAAACATTTGATCTGGTATTGGACATCCGGGCTGATAAAACGGTCTTTGTAGTTCTCCGGTACTGGCCGTCTCTTCTAATTTCAATGATGTCCAGAGCCAATCGTCTGTCACAAAAATGTATTTTCATATGATTTCTTAAAAAGACCCAAAGAGAAGAAAAGAAAGCCCTTTAACTCGAGTCATCCATCTTATGCCGCATGTCTCACGGTGATTCACAGTTTCCAATTTAGCCAGGGTTTGAATGTAAAAGAAATCAGCAATGACGTCTCCACCCTTTGTGCCACCGGATGACTCAAACACTCTCTGACAGAGCCTTCAAATGAACATATCCCTTACATTCAACTTGTTCAGTTCATGCTCTCGACACCCTAGTGCTTGCCTTACATAAATCACAAAACATAGTACTCGCTCGCATTGTGTGAGTTTGGATACGGACAGAGGTATTATAATGGGTTGACAATGCACATAGAAAGGAAAAGCAAACTGTACCACAGAGCTTTGACAATTTTCAAGCATTGAGTTAACTTTGGATTGGTGTTGCTTTGGTAAGTGAACTTAAAGGAATAGTTCACCCAAATTACAAAATGACACATTGATTTCCTTACCCTGTAAGCAGTCTATAGACAAGGTATGACATCAATCCAGAATTCTGAATCACTTTAGAAGCCTTCACATTACAGTATGCACGATAATAGTTTCTTTGAAAGAACAGACAAACAACTTTACTCATTCTAACACATAACTTAAAGGGATTTGTATCAGCCAGCAATAGATCATTACTAAAAATACCTTTTGTTCAGGTGTGGCAGATTCAAACGCTATTCCAGCCACAGCAGGTGCAGCCTCAGTGTGTAGCCTCACTCATGAGCAACAACACTGGCACCCTGATTAATAGCTCCTGTCGGCTATTCTACATAACACCCACACACACACACACACACACACACACACACACACACACACACACACACACACACACACACACACACACACACACACACACACACACACACACACACACACACACACACACACACACACACACACACACACGTATACCTCCCTGTGTGATCCCAGCTCAGGTAGTCAGGAGGCAACACTCCAAGGTATTCATTACTATTGATGTCAGAATCCAGAACTAGTAGTGATCACTGCACCTCCTCCAGTCTGTTCTGTTTAAAGCTGAGTTTATTTTCTTCCCAGCTGTTGTTCTCTCTCTCCACACTGGGAGAGACTGTGATGATTAATTCACTCTCTGCTGGGATCCTGAGGAGAGAACCAAGAGTTTCCCCACAATGGATGTGTACAGTAGGTCTTGTACTAGACCCTTGTACTATACTCGTGTACTATACTTGTGTGCAGAAACATGGATCAAAATACAGTACAGCGAGTACACTGATGTGTGCACTACTGTAATTCAAACTCAAACATGTATGCCAAACATGCATCTTACCATTATTTACAAAATATGATATGAAAGTTGATTATGGATAGCATCACTGTTATGACAATGCATGCAAAACAATAGTTTATTACAGTCAGAATATCTTGTGACAACACAGTATAGGAAAATATTGTTCTTGTTGGAGGCAACCACATTTATTCTTCACCCAATGTATTTTGGTGTAGTATACCCACAGGGTCATGGTGGGATATTGACACCTCATAGGCACCACTCTGTATGGTGTGGGCATCGGTTTGCTGTCAGGGTTGCCACCATGGGGTGACTGTTGCCATTAGCTGATAGAATTCTGATTCACACCCAGCATGAGTGATTTCTCAGGGGCACAGCTGCCAACTGGCAGGGTCAGTCTAAGCCTGATCCTTGCTTTGTCCTGCCCTCCACTGGCAAAGTCTAGTCCGTCTCGGAAGCGTCACACCTCTACCTGTCACCCTTGACTCTATCGCCCCTGTCCCTCTGCCACCTGTCTGTCTGTCTCCTTCACTGGCTGGGCTGATAACCAGGGTCATATAGAGCCAGGGCCATGCCTGGACTGAATGAGTGGAAGGGGAGGCTGACTGTCACAAAAATGGCAGATATCAATAGTAGCCTACAGCCAGGTTGTTTTCGTCTTTATTTCTATATAAGCAACATGAGAGATGCTTTTAACTCTACCCAGTTGTAAAATCAGGGATCACGCACTTACTCCTACCCATTGTGCCGATTTGCACATAGGGCAGCAACTAAGGAGCTTGATTTCTAGTACATTTCAGGGATATTTTATTGAAATGCCAACATAGAGAGTTCAGTCTGAGGTGTCCACCTTGGTTGCCTGGTGACAGTGTGACATTAAGCAGGTCAAGGAAGCAGAACCAGGGGGCGGAATGATAGTAGAAATGAGTGATGAACTTAAAGCCTAGGATATGACTACACAGTGATAGCCGTCAAAACCGGGGGAGGGGACCATAAAATAGCTATTATTTCATCCGGCAGGGCGAAATTAATGGCAGATTTTAACGGGAAAAGCCAGGAAGGCCCTACTTTGAAACAGTGGCCATTTTGGGACCTTCGTATGATTAATGAACGTCTTTGGCATTGACAACTCAATTCTCTCATAGCAGTATTAAGACCGCCCAGAAAAGATTGATAACTGATCCATTCCATACAATGCTATCACCGTTTTATTGTATGTGCTTTGAGGTCATATTGTACCATTTTGATGGGCACTTAATCATTTATTGAGAGTGGGAGATTGTCCATTAAGAATCCACTAAAGGAGTGCTATTTCTCTTTTGTGGTTGGTAATCTTTCCACAAAGAGCTTTAAACCTGATGTCGGGCTTTAGTTTTCCACATTGGTGATGTGCAAATCTGTAATTCTTTCTTATCGTTACAACTCTAACAAGCAGTCATTCAATCAGCATCTGCCAGGTTTTATTTGCACAGCTCCAGTTCACTTGTCAGTTGTTGGCCAGGAATACCTTAAATGGCAACATTTTGAATGAGAAAACATAAAAGCTATATGGCCGGTTTGCCAGATACAGAATAAGCCTAGTCCTGGACTAAAAAATATTCACGATTTAAATGTATGGCGCTTTTATAACCCTGTGAGACCCTAGCATAGATTCAAATGAGGAAAACATTTTATTACCTTTCAGAAATACTTTAATAGGCGTCTGATTATAAATGTTTTTTGAATTTCAAGTTTGTAGAACGTTGCAAGAATTTACATGTAATGGAACATATTGTCTAATGGTATATACATCTGAAATTAAGTCCTATTTTGTCTGAAATAGCTCAATCGATTAATTTGATGGATCCAAATTTCAGTATTTTGCCATCAAAAACATGAAAAGGATCAACTATTTTTTGTGTTTTTCTATATATGGAGAATATCTAACTTACTTTTTGTAATATTTGGCTGTCCTTTCTGGCGTAATTTAGAGAGATAACTTCCTATCTTACTTCTTTACCATAACATGAATGGTTGTCAATGGCAGCATTCTGACCTCATAAACCACACATAAAATGTATATATTCGTTTTTTGATGTGTAGAGGGGACATCAAAGTTACTCTTGAAGTATTTGGTTGCCCATATTTGCAGAATTTTGAAGGAAAACTTGTCTGTCAATATATGAATGTGGCCCAATGTCTCAGTTTGGCAACCCTTTAAACCCAAAGTTGGGTTTTTGCAACACTTACAAAACCTCTAGCTCTGGCTCAGAATGTTTGTTTCTAAATGTTTTAATTACTTAATCTTTAATTACATACTTAATTTTTCTACATAATCTTAGAGAAGAAAGGAAAAAATATTTGAAGTCATTTACTTGCATGGATGGCCTACGACATATGATTGTGTAGTGGACCAGTGTGGTCTCATACGTGTGGACAGGTTTCTAATGTTTCAGAGGCTACTGATGCCACAATAATCATACCATCACACAACACATACTAATACTAAGAGATACATCTGGGTCTAAGGTGTTTGACATGATTTTTGAGTTTAGGTTCTATATAGGATGCAATTTAGGTTGGGTCTCACGGAGTTAATCTGTGTATGGAAAACCGGCCCTACTGTACTGAACAGGTAAAACATTGTAAGCTCCCAGGGTATTTTGACTTTGTTGGAGGTGTGATGGTTTCCTGGACACAGATTAAGCCTAGAATCACAATCGAAATAGATTTAAATAGTTTTTTAGTCCAGGACTAAGATTAATCTGTGTCTGGGATACCACCCCTTAGTGTACAATTACTGTAAGTGGCCCCTATTTGGATATATTCACATTTGGTTATAATCACTGGATTCTTGTTAAATAATGCTAGTGAAAGTCCGAACACAAAGACAAGTGGAATCAAATGAAATAAAATCAAAGAGATTACACGTGGTACATTCCATCATGAAATAGTGCCCATTTTAAAGCTTGTGTAATTTGATTAAATGACAGAGGCTGTGGAGTGATCCCAAACTAAAAGGAACTTTGCAATGGATGTGTCCCATCAACTTCATCATCAACTTCATAATCAACATATACAACAAATTAATACAGAATCAAGCACCACAGCCTCAACAATAAGACCAGAACCAGCCAGAATTTCAAGGCATAAGCATTCTTAATCTCCTGTACAGGAGAAGACCATGAGGGAAATAAAAATACGTTTCAATTATAATATACATGAAAAGGGCATCTCGGCAGCCAGATTGATATGTCAGTCTAACAATGTCCAATTAAAAAGAGAGAATGCTTCCATTATTCCTTTATTAGAATACCCACGCCCGAAACGGCAGTCAAGACATGCACCTCTGTGGATAAAGGTGGGGCTCTGTGAGGCATGAAATGACTACAGCGCAAATATCATAATTCATATTTCCCCCGCATAATTTCATTTTGCAATTACATTGTGCATGTGTTTTTTTCCCTGAGCGAAAGGTGAGGTGAGGAAACATTACAATCTTGTGATTGTTGTGGTGAATCCTATTGAAGGGCCAGGGACTGTATTCATTAAGCATCTTGGAATAGGAGTGCTGATCAGGTTCCCCTGTTCGTATAATATATTATTAATTAAGGTCTTAAAGGAAATACTGATCCTAGATCAGCACTCGTACTCTGAGATGCTTTGAGAATATGGGCGCAGGTCTTTTTTGGAGCCATCACACTAGACACAGACTTCAATCAAAGTCTAGTTTTGATTTACATTTGGTTGAGTTGTGAATTCAATGACAGCTGTGATGGAAGCAGGAAGTTTCGGTACAATTTTATAAATGCAGACAGATAATTTGTTCGTTTGATGTGGTGGGATCCTTTTTGTGTCTGTAAAATTAATTATACAAGAAATGGTGGTGGAAATGGCTTCATGCGCACATATTGATATAATAACCATCATATCGAAGTAAACCATGCAGTTTATTAGGCTATAGATTAAATACAGTTGAAGTCAGATGTTTACATACACTTAGGTTGGAGTCATTAAAACTTGTTTTTCAACCACTCCACAAATTTCTTGTTAACAAACTATAGTTTTAGCAAGTCGGTTGGGCCATCTACTTTGTGCATGACACCAGTAATTTTTCCAACAATTGTTTACAGACAGATTATTTCACTTATAATTCACTGTATCACAATTTCAGTGGGTCAGAAGTTTACATACACTAAGTTGACTGTGCCTTTAAACAGCTTGGAAAATTCCAGAAAATGATGTCATGGCTTTAGAAGCTTCTGATAGGCTAATTAACATATTTTGAGTCAATTGGAGGTGTCCCTGTGGATGTGTTTCAAGGCCTACCTTCAAACTCAGTGCCTCTTTGCTTGACATCATGGAAAAATGGTAGACCTCCACAGATTATTTCACTTATAATTCACTGTATCACAATTTCAGTGGGTCAGAAGTTTACATACACTAAGTTGACTGTGCCTTTAAACAGCTGGAAAATTCCAGAAAATGATGTCATGGCTTTAGAAGCTTCTGATAGGCTAATTAACATATTTTGAGTCAATTGGAGGTGTCCCTGTGGATGTGTTTCAAGGCCTACCTTCAAACTCAGTGCCTCTTTGCTTGACATCATGGAAAAATGGTAGACCTCCACAAGTCTGGTTCATCCTTGGGAGCAATTTCCAAACGCCTGAAGGTACCACGTTCATCTGTACAAACAATAGTACGCAAGTATAAACACCATGGGACCACGCAGCCGTCATACCGCTCAGGAAGGAGACGCGTTCTGTCTCCTAGAGATGAACGTACTTTGGTGTGAAAAGTGCAAATCAATCCCAGAACAAAGGCAAAGGACCTTGTGAAGATGCTGTAGGAAACAGGTACAAAAGTATCTATATCCACAGTAAAACGAGTCCTATATCGACATAACCCGAAAGGCCGCTCAGCAAGGAAGAAGTCACTGCTCCAAAACCGCTATAAAAAAGCCAGACTACGGTTTGCAACTGCACATGGGGACAAAGATAGTATTTTTTTTAGAAATGTCCTCTGGTCTGATGAAACAAAAATAGAACTGTTTGGCCATAAGGACTATCGTTATGTTTGGAGGAAAAAGGGGGTTGCTTGCAAGCCGAAGAATACCATCCCAACCGTGAAGCACGGGGGTGGCAGCATCATGCTGTGGGAATGCTTTGCTGCAGGAGGGACTGGTGCACTTCACAAAATAGATGGCATCATGAGGAAGGAAAATGATGTGGATATATTGAAGCAACATCTCAAGACATCAGTCAGGAAGTTAAAGCTTGGTCGCAAATGGGTCTTCCAAATTGACAATGACCCCAAGCATACTTCCAAAGTTGTGGCAAAATGGCTTAAGGACAACAAAGTCAAGGTATTGGCGTGGCCATCACAAAGCCCTGACCTCAATCCTATAGAAAATGTGTGGGCAGAACTGAAAAAGCGTGTGCGAGCAAGGAGGCCTACAAACCTGACTCAGTTACACCAGCTCTGTCAGGAGGAATGGGCCAAAATTCACCCAACTTATTGTGGGAAGCTTGTGGAAGGCTACCCGAAACGTTTGACCCAAGTTAAACAATTTAAAGGCAATGCTACCAAATACTAATTGAGTGTATGTAAACTTCTGACCCACTGGGAATGTGATGAAAGAAATAAAAGCTGAAATAAATCATTCTCTCTACTATTATTCTGACATTTCACATTCTTAAAATAAAGTGGTGATCCTAACTGACCTAAGGCAGGGAATTTTTACTAGGATTAGATGTCGGGAATTGTGAAAAACTGAGTTTAAATGTATTTGGCTAAGTTGCATGTAAACTTCCGACTTCAACTGTAAGTTATGATGAACTTCACAGGGTGGTGAAAGTGCACAGTTATGAGTTTGATGCTCCTTTCCAATAAATATCGAGGATCTTATTCTGGTGAAATGATGATCGATGCTTGATTGCTGTTTGACAAATACAAATATTCTTGCTTATCCATAATAATCTCATCATGTAGACTAGCCTACCCGCACAGCCGACACTCACTGTATCTGCTAGCTGTTGGCTGTTGCGCAGGTGCCAAGACCAGAGTAGGCACATTTGATATTTAACGCAACAGTTTTGTGACAAAATCATTGGTAGAGTTGAACATGTGATGGAAACACATTGAACTTTAGAATTTTTTTCGGTACAAAACTTAAGTGAAAAAGTACATTTTGTGTGCACTATTTCACCACGCACTGATTTTTATCCGCAACAAGTCCGTTTGGTGGAAACAGACCACTGGTGGGGAAATATTTTCTTTATGTAGATTTTAGAATATTTGCATGAAAATCTGTTGCCAACTGAATGGAAACCTAGCTACCAGTTTTCCACATTGATTCAACGTCAACACATTTGTTGAAATGACCCGGAAACGACATTGATTCAACCAGTTTGATTACAGTGGGATGCCTTCCCCTGGAGAACGGTGTGATAACCTCAAAGTAGAGGATGCCAACTGTAATCTAAAGTTCCCAGTTCAAACCTTGCTGGAGCCGGGAGCCAAACAGAGCAGAGCACCCACCACATAGGCAGGAGCCAGCATCCTCTTGAATCCACTGGAAATGATGAAATATATTAATACAGATGGAGGACTCTGAACCTGACACACAAATCGATGGCAATGAATATGTGCTCAACAAATATGTTTTGAAAAATGGCCAACAAATGCTTTTCCCTTTAAACTCCCCAGTGACAGCGCTGGAAATATCTCAAGTGCTTAACAATAAGGTAGAAATGAAATGCCAGCTGATTGAATTCGAGCCACCCACTCCTATAGCTACTACTTTGCTCCTAATTAGCCTGCCACGAACAACAGCCAGGGAGGAGAGGAGCTTCATTTGAATATCCATTCATTGTCTACTTGCTTTGCTATATCTTGCAATTTACATTATGCTTCGCTACTAACAATAGTATTTCAGCAGCATCTCCCCCTGCTTTGAGCTCTTTAGTGTTTTTTTTGTCTGAATTGGTTATTGTGCTGACAGCCTCATCACATCGAGCCTAAAATGGCAGGTTCCAGTTTGATTGTCTCTCCCAGGGGTCATTTGTGTGTGACCTCCACAAAGTAAACAAAACTGGTCGACTTCCATTTACTTCCATACAGACGAGCCCTGCAGTGTTGGTTACCCTACTATGATTGTTCAAGACAAACTCCAAATTAATGTTTCATTTGTACCATACTTAAACAAGACGGCGTGTTCTACTAAGCTAACATAGGGAATTGCTTAAAGATGGTCATACCAAGGAACATTTAGCTATTTGAGTTGGAATTTTAGGACCCATTTAGGGAAAAAATTATAATAATAAACAGATTATTTGATTAAACATTGAATTAGCCCATAGATATGCATTGAATTACAGATTCATACATGGAAAAACAGATAGTCAAAATATAAATCAAAAGGAAATTTGTTTTGAATTGTCTGTCCTATATCTGAGAGATATAAGAAAGATCAGGAGTTTTTATTTTTTATATAAAATAAAAAAAAGTTGGCCACTGAACTACTTCCATATCTACTTCCATTAATGTTTTTAAACTGGTACCAGGCTACCTTCAGACGAGTCTTGTGACAACCGACATGTACGTGTTCGTGAGAGTCTTGTGAGGCTTGTAGGCCAAACCGTTCAGGCGGTACAGACGTTTTTTTATGAGAAGACTGATTTTCAGGATGTGTCATGGTCTGACAAACACCGCTGTAGCTCCGTCACCTTCCACCGCAGATGCGGAAGGCCGCCATTGGTGGATGTGGTGGCTTGAGATGCAGCCCATGCAAAAAAAGATCTCCATCTTAAACTGACAGATTTTGATGGGGATTTTTATATTATGCAAATTAGATTTCAGCAGGGCGCGGACATCGACTCTTAATCACTGGATCTTCCTAAACCAAAATCCTATGGCCAACTTTTAGAACTCTCTCTTCTCCGGAGCTGGGGGCACGGGGTCAGTCTCATCAAATGAGATTTTGAGTAAATCACATGAGGTAATTGAGTGTGTGTGGAAAGACACCGTTCTTCGGTAGCAAAATATGTTTATAGAACGCAGATGGCGAGCTGTTATTTATGGAGAAAAGGCTTTACTGTGCAGATACATGTTATTTGATTGCAAGATTGAGTTGCCCTCTCAGTCTTTGGAAATAATGTTTCTCTAAATAAATAAGTGCTTTTAAGTGTATTTCCTCAAACTGACAGAGGGTCAGGGAGAGGGAGGGAGAGAGAGGGGGGAGGGAGGGAGCGAGAGAGAGAGAAAAAGAGGGGAAGGAGTGAGAGGGAGGAGGGCGGAAGGAGAGCGGGAAGGAGGGAGAGAAAGAAAGAGATGGATGGAGAGCGAGAGAGATAGAGAGAGAGAAAACAAGAGAGATTGAACGCAGAATAACCCTGAATGTCCTTCATCACACTAAACTCCCGGTGATTCATTGCCACCTGTCTATATCACGCTTCATAGCAATTTTACACATAAAATATGTCTGTGTTAGTTCATATTGGGTCATGACAACATTGAGGAATTCATTACATTTTAGAATTATTTTAATTAAAAGCAAAAAAATGAATAACATGCCACTCTCATACTCTGCATGTGTTACTCACTTTTTCCATGTAAGGGCTTCACTGAGGCACAAACTAGCATTCAAACTAAGACTTCACCCCTTTCACCACTCGAAGAGCTGCCTTGAACCCCTGTTACACACAGGTAAACATCCAGGTATGGAGCAAACTACATTTGAAAGAAAATGTTTAGAGAGCATACTTAAGATGATTCACTTCCCCATGTTGTGACTTCTACAAGCAGCAGAAGCAGACACATGAGGTGGTATTATCATTTTCTTCAGACTGTGTTTTTGAATTTTTGTCTCACTTGGCATCTTGGTTATAATACTGAGTTAATTCATTATTCATCCTGCAGGTTATGCTAGCAGAAACAGGCACACACACACACACACACTCAAACACTTGATCTATCTCTCTCTCTCTCTCTCTCTCTCTCTCTCTCTCTCTCTCTCTCTCTCTCTCTCTCTCTCTCTCTCTCTCTCTCTCTCTCTGCATTCGGAAAGTATTCAGACCCCTTGACTTTTTCCACATTTTGTTAGCTTACAGCCTTATTCTGAAATGGATTAAAAAAACTGAAATACCTTATTTACATACACTACCAGTCCAAAGTCTGGACACACCTACTCATTAGAGGGTTTTTCTTTATTTTGACTATTTTCTACATTGTAGAATAATAGTAAAGACATCAAACCTATGAAATAACACATATGGAATCATAGTAACCAAAGAAGTGTTAGTGGGTAAGAGCGTTGTGCCAGTAACCGAAAGGTCGCTGGTTCTAATCCCCGAGCCGACTAGGTGAAAAATCTGTCGATGTGCCCTTAAGCAAGGCACTTAACCGTAATTGCTCATGTAAGTCGCTCTGGATAAGAGCGTCTGCTAAATGACGTAAATGTAAATGTAAATGTTAAACAAATCAAAATATATTTTATATTTGAGATTCTTCAAATAGCCACCCTTTGCCTTGATGACAGCTTTGCACACTTGGCATTATCTCAACCAGCTTCATGAGGTAGTCACCTGGAATGCATTTCAATTAACAGGTGTGCCTTGTTAAAAGTTAATTTGTGGAATTTCTTTCCTTATTAACGCGTTTGAGCCAATCAGCTGTGTTGTGACAAGGTAGGGGGGTATACAGAAGATAGCCCTATTTGGTGAAAGACCAAGTCCATATTATGGCAAGAACAGCTCAAATAAGCAAAGAGAAACGACAGTCCATCATTACTTTAAGACATGAAGGTCAGTCAATATGAAAGTTTGAATGTTTCTTCAAGTGCAGTCGCAAAACCATCAAGCGCTATGATGAAACTGGCTCTCATGAGGACCACCACAGGAATGGAAGACCCAGAGTTACCTCTGCTGCGGAGGGTAAGTTCATTAGAGTTACCAGCCTCAGAAATTGCAGCCCAAATAAATGCTTCACAGAGTTCAAGTCACAGACACATCTCAACATCAACTGTTCAGAGGGGACTGTTTGAATCAGGCCTTCGTGGTCGAATTGCTGGAAAGAAACCACTACTAAATGACACCAATAAGAAGAAGAGACATGGTTGGGCCAAGAAACACGAGCAATGGACATTAGACCTGTGGAAATGTGTCCTTTGGTCTGGAGTCCAAATTGTAGATTTTTGGTTCCAACCGCTGTGTCTTTGTGAGACACGGTGTGGGTGAACGGATGATCTCCGCATGTGTACTTACCACCGTAAAGCATGGAGGAGGAGGTGTTATGGTGTGGGGGTGCTTTGCTGGTGACACTGTCTGTGATTTATTTAGAATTCAAGGCACACTTAACCAGCATGGCTACCACAGCATTCTGCAGCAATACGCTGGTTTGGGCTTAGTGGGACTATCATTTGTTTTTCAACAGGACGATGACCCAACACACCTCCAGGCTGTGTAAGGGCTATTTGAACAAGAAGGAGAGTGATGGAGTGCTGCATCAGATTACGTAGTCTCCACAATCCCCTGACCTCAACCCAATTGAGATGGTTTGGGATGAGTCGGACGGCAGAGTGAAGGAAAAGCAGCCAACAAGTGCTCAACATATGTGGGAACTCCTTCAAGACTGTTGGAAAAGCATTCCATGTGAAGCTGGTTGAGAGAATGCCAAGAGTGTGCAAAGCTGTCATCAAGGCAAAGGGTGGCTATTTGAAGAATCTCAAATATAAAATATATTTTGATTTGTTTAACACTTTTTTGGTGACCAGGAAAGTGATGGTCACTCTGACAGAGCTCCAGAGTTCCTTTGTGGAGATGGGAGAACCTTCCAGAAGGACAACCATCTCTGCAGCACGGAAGCCACTCATCAGTAAAAGGCACATGACAGCCCGCTTGGAGCTTGCCAAAAGGCACTTAAAGGACTCTCAGACCATGAGAAACAAGATTCTCTGGTCTGTTGAAACCAAGATTGAACCCTTTGGCCTGAATGCCAAGCGTCATGTCTGGAGGAAACCTGGCACCATCCCTACGGTGTAGCATGGGGGTGGCAGCATCATGCTGTGGGGATGTTTTTCAGCGGCAGGGACTGGGAGACTAATCAGGATCAAGGGAAAGATGAACAGAGTCTCTTAATGTCCTTCAGTGGCCCAGCCAGAGCCCGGACTTGAACCCGATCGAACATCTCTGGAGAGACCTGAAAATAGCTGTGCAGCGACGCTCCCCATCCAACCTGACAGAGCTTGAGAGGATCTGCAGAGAAGAATGGGAGAAACTCCCCAAATACAGGTGTGCCAAGCTTGTAGCGTCATACCCAAGAAGACTCGAGGCTGTAATCGCTGCCAAAGGTGCTTCAGCAAAGTACTGGCTAAAGGGTCTGAATATTTATGTAAAAATATTGCAAACATTTCTAAAAACCTGTTTTTGCTTTGTCATTATGGGGTATTGTGTGTAGATTGATGAGGGAAAAAAACTATTGAATCCTTTTTAGAATAAGGCTGTAACGTAACAACATGCGGAAAAGGTCAAGGGGTCTGAATACTTTCCGAATGCACTGATTCTAGATTCAAAATGCTAGAAGTTCGTGAAAAACATGAACTTTCCAAGTACACTGATTCTAGATAAAAAATGCTAGAAGTTCGTGAAAAACATGAACTTTTTAAAATAGGCATGTAACTGACCTTGGCTGAAATTCTCGACCTCTGTTTCTGTTAATTTTCCCGTGAGTGCTTTATTGGCTTGTTGGCACTAAATACATCAATGGCAAATTATACCAATCTATTTGGCGCCTGTGGATCTTCTGAAGAAAGATTTACCCTAACATTCAAAGGGTGGAAAAGTTCAGAAACTGATAAAAGTAGTATACTGATGATGCGAGGGCAAGCAAGCACTGCGTGGAGTGAACATTTAATTCACACAGTGTCCACAGTGTACCTGTGTACAAGTTTGTATGGATCATCAAGACACTCTTTGTGGCCTACAACACTAAACATTTTGTCTGAAGGCCAATTTAGACTGAAGTTTAATCACCAATAAAATTCCTGGCTGCTTTGTGCACCTCTGTGATGATCCTCAACAGAAGGGCTCTCACATCTTCTCCAGTACCAGCCATTCTCGGCTAATTTGCATACTAAGCGAAATATACAGCCTGGTCTCATATACTATACGTAACATAGTAAATGTAAATCTGGGACACTCAAATTAGTATGGTATGTTATGTTTGGTATGGTTACATAAGACAGAATGTTACTTAAGTGAAAAACAAAAGGCGGATGGTTGGTTGGTCGGGGTGCGCGTATAACGAAAATGTCTAGCAACCCAAAGATTGCGTGCTTGAATCTCATCACGGACAACTTTAGCATTTTAGCTAATTAGCAACTTTGTAACCACTTACTACTTTTAAGTTACTTTGCAACTACTTAGCATGTTAGCTAACACTAACCTTAACCCTTTTAGCTAACTCGTTCCCCTAACCCTTTAACCTAACTCCTAACCTTAACCCTAACCCCTAGCTCAGCTAACGTTAGCCCGTCTAGCTAACGTTAGCATTCGCCACCTAGCCACCTAGCTAATGTTGGCGAAAACAAATTGGAAATCGTAACATACCGTACGTTTAGCAAATTTGTAACATATTGTACAAATTGCTATTTGTAACATCATACAAAATGAATGATGGACATCCACAAATTAATAATAATCAGACGAAACGTAACATATCATACTAAATAGAGTGTAATACGAAATGCTCTGAGACCAGTTTTATTATTACCTCCTCCAGCAGGGTCTCTCATTACATCGAGACCAAAGCTGTGTGGAGTGTATGGACCACCCTGGTTGACTGACCAGCACTGATTCCCAAATGTGGCCATCAAAATGGCCCCTGAGAAAGAGGAGGACAGTGGGTCTGGCACAGTGGAGCTGATGCCTGCCTGATTTCTTAGTTGATTTCACACCCAACAGAGGGAGATGTACTCTCTCACTCTCTTTTTTTTAAAATGTCTTTCTTTCTTTCTTTTTCTCACTCTCTTGCTTAGTTGTATAATTCTTGTTTTCTTCTACCCATCTCTCTCTCTCTCTCTCTCTCTCTCTCTCTCTCTCTCTCTCTCTCTCTCTCTCTCTCTCTCTCGCTCTCTCTCTCTGCTAATCTATCCCTCCACCAGCAGGGGTCACTCTGTGTCCAGGGAAAACTGTCTGCCACTATCCAAAAACACAGATGAAGAAAGAGAGCGGGAGAGAGAGAGAGAGAGAGAGAGAGAGAGAGAGAGAGAGAGAGAGAGAGAGAGAGAGAGAGAGAGAGAGAGAGAGAGAGAGAGAGAGAGAGAGAGAGAGAGAGAGAGAGAGAGAGAGAGAGATAAACAGAGTACAGGAGTATGAGCAAGGAAGAGAGTTGGAGAGCAAAACAATGAGGGTCAGAAGGAGAGTAGTTGGTGGTTGAGAGAGTGAGGGAAATGGCAAGAGACATAAGGCAGGACATTGTGAAAAAAACAGATTGGTGCAGAAAGCAAGAAAAAAATATTTGGGACAGAATATTGGAGGGATGGCAGAAATGGTGGGAACAAGAGAGAAAGAGAAAAGAGGGAGAGAAGGAGATGGAGGTATTCGGACGTCTGAAAACCGTTTGACTCTAAGATTACAAATGTCCCAATTGGGACAATAAAGATGATTGATGTGATTCGATTTGATTTATTAGGCTCCCCATTAGCCGACATCAATGGCGACAGCTATTCTTACTGGGGTCCGACACGTAACGAAAAAGACATTTACATACATTTAAAAACATTAGCATGTAGTGTGTGTGTGCATCTATTGATTGATTGATTCTCCAGTAGCATTGCTCATTATAAACCATTGGATGTACAGGCCTAAAAAGGCCATACAAACCAACTAGACATTGAAAGGACAGTAATGTGATCCTATGGGTGATCATATTTAGCAGTGTTTTTCCACACTTCTAAACTCACCAACAGCCCTGTCTCTCTCATCAATCATTCACAATGCCCCTGTTCCCCGAGGTAGCTGCCTCCTAGCCCCCTCTCTTCTCCTCGTCCAAATTCCCTCTTTCTGTCTCTCTTTCTGTCCATACCTATTGTTTCAGTCCTGCAAGCCAAAGAGTAAAAGTTAAGACACATTAGTGATGAATGCGGTTGGATTATCCCAGACAATCCTGTTGTGTTTAAGAGTGAACTCTTTCTCTCTTCACTTTTCTTAACGTTTCTTATTATTCTTGTGAAAGGGCACAGGGAGAATGGTTCAAGGAGTAACCAATCCACAAGTGTTCTTTGAAAAACTTCTTTAAAAAGTACCTTCAGTGTATGTGCGATGTGCATGTCTGCCCTTGAGCAAGGCACTTAAGCCTAATTGCTCCTGTAAGTCACTCTGGATAAAAGTGTCTGCTAAATTACTAAAATGTTAAATGTAAAATGGAGATGGAGGTATGGTATATCAATGTCGGTAATAGCATTCAAAACCGTGCCTCACTTTGAGTTACTATTTGATGTGTTCGACAGATTTGAGGTGAGCCCTAATACTAATATTTGAGTTCCTTTCCAGGCAGCAGAAAAACATCTTTAATATCTTGACTAGAGACTTCTGAAACAAGCAGCCATAGGCCCTTTCATCACTCAGCAACAGTGTACTTCACTGCATGATAATGAAGAGTAGCACTGAAAGTATGGTACGCTGTCTCGCAAACTGACAACTGTAACAAATATTGCCTGTCTGCATAACAGAGCATTTTCACAAAATACAATTATGTTCAGATTTATCTGTTTATCCTCTGAATACTCTGCAAAGTGGATATGAAGGATACGAGAAATAATGAGTTCTAATGTATTGTATCCTGTGTGAGACGTCGTGCCACAGTAAGTCTGTTGCAAAACAACTTCTTTATTGCTTTTATTTACCATTATTGTTAGCTCCGACCAAAAATGAGTTGTTGTTTCTTCTCCAGACAGAGATCCCAAAGTAATTTCACTGTTTCCCTCCTTTTATTTGTAGAGAAAATACATTTTCCAAGGAAGCTGCTCTCTCTCTCTCTCTTCTCGAACAGATGTTGGACTGTCTGTATTGCACCGTGCCTGATTAACCCCGAACGTCGCATTGCTAAATTTGGATGCTCCAGATTTTGGTTCAGCACAGTCATATGATTTAAGTGTTGCTTTGATAAACATGGAGGTTCTTCTTCATCTTACCTTCGTTTTGGGGACTCGGCTGTTGTCTTATCTTATTCTCTCTGAATTTTCAGTCTTTTGGAAACAAATTGAGGAATACAAAATCACAGTGCGTTATCTGATCCCCTTGCCTTCACTGCTAAAAATAAGGGTACTTTGCAGTTCTATATAGAACCCTTTTGAGGGCCATATATGAAGTGAACCATTGAACCATTTTTTATAGCAGTGCAAGAAACAAATCATGGAATACAAAATTACAGTGATGGTCCGACTCCTTTGCTACAGCATTCTGAAAAATCTAGTTCAAATCGATCACATGTAACAGTTCTTTCATAGATATACTGTAGATAGTGTCTGATGATATCAACTGATTGATGGTGAAATAAACAGTATTCCATGAACAGTACGGTAAATTGTCTGTGGATAGATAGATATAGATAAAGCTTTATTGGGTATTTTGCCATGATAAAGTGATTTTAGGGGAGCCCACTGTGAATGCATCACTACTGAAATCATCAGACATGCCTGTGCATGCTAACCATGATGTGGCCAAGATGTGCTCTCCAAGAAGTCACTGCCCAGCCCCAAGAGCTTACCAGAGCTACCCTATGTCAATATTTGTGTTCACAGTAACACTCATTTGTTATTGCTGAGGATGGACAGATAATCTTGCCTTGTGTCCTATTTAATATTCCTGGCAAACAGCTGGATTTATAGACTCAGCTCTCTTGCTGTAGCCAGTTGACTTAAGCCCCGCAATTAATTCAAACATGGTTTTCGGTGTGGGAAATCATTCAGTGATGGCAGTCGCCTTCATTAATAACCCCTCGTCTTAGTGTGGCTAGCTCTTCAATGCACCAGGCTGCTGAGGGATTAGTAAGTATTAGTGTGTTCATGGAATAATAGCGTACCAGATATGAAAAAAATAAAACGATTTAACCACTGTGACATAAAATCTAAATGAAGCTATCATAAAGTTGCAACAAAAAAAACATTGAAAACATTGAAAACATTGAAAATGTTGAAATTATGAAAACGATCAGTGTGCCGATAAGGTATACTGTTTGTGATGTCATGTAGCATTGTTCATAATCTGTCACAAACCAGTCTGTCTGTCTGTGAGTCACATATCTATCAGTGCTACAATGATGAAGGTGTTACATTAACACAAAAGGGAGACATGGTCATGGATTCCCATCACTGATAGTTACAGTATTTGTCAATCGGATGATTCACTATACTATTTACCGCAGAGTAATGATCAAACCTAGAATTTTGGCATCTCTTATCGTAATACATGTAATTTTACCAGACAAAAGCGATAGGTCACTGTGATCCTTTCCAGCCCCAGGCTCTTATTTCTTCACCAAATGTCATACAGGGATATACGGGTAGTGTGGATTTAGCTGGGGGTGTATTCATTAGTGCAAAACGTATGAATGTACCATCAAATGTGAACTGAAGATTATTTTACCTTTGTTGTTCTTAATTTGTTAGTTTATTTATTTGTTTGTTGTTCCTTTCTTCTGGAAAGCACAAAATGCTGAAACAATGTGTCGTGGTAAATGTTTTGCAACGGGAAGCGATGAAAATAAGAGTTTCTATTGCTATCCTGTTTGCGTTGTTAGGTTCCTAGTAAATACACCCCAGGTTTACCTTTTTATTACTTTACATTTCCATACCACAGGACATAGTGCAAAGTTTAGGGGACGTTTCTTGCCCAGCTCTAAGTATGGACATGACACAGACATACAGTACATCATAGTGTAGGTTCCAGCCATGTCCCAACCTGAGTTAGGACCCTCTGCATAACACTTAGCACTCGAGAGTACCGTCAATACCACTGACCCAGAGAAACCAAGGGGTTTCTGGGTTTGGGGTGGCAGTACTTCTAGACTTCAGGGTCGCTACTAGAGCACATCACACAGCTAACTAGCTAGCGATTTGACATGGGCTTCAAAAGCATGAAAGCAGATTGAGATATAGATGGACTTGAAAACCATTCATTACACATGCACTTGATGTCTCTTTGATCGGAATTCACTTGATGCTGGTGAGTGGGTCTGTGGCCACTTAACCAGCTGCAGCCTGGGCCCATTGTGACAAATGAAGACCAAACCTGATTCATTTCCCTCAATCAATATTGCTGGCTACTACCCTATTGCAGACTGCTCCTCTCTTAGGACCTAATTTCCTGCGTCTGATAATTATTTCCCATCCGCGCACACACACACACACGCGCACATGCACGCACACACACACACAGTCTTGTACAGCTAACCTTGTGGGGACACACAATTCAGTCCCATTCAAAATCCTATTTTCCCTAACCAGTACTCTTATCCTTACTCTAACCTTAACCCTAACCTTAACCCAAAAACCTAACTTCAACCCTAACTCTAAACCTAACCCTAGCTCCTAACACTAACCCTTAACGTAATTGTAACACTAACACTAATTCTAACCTTAACCCCCTAGAAATAGCATTTAACCTCGTGGGGACTAACTAAATGTCCCCAGTTGGTCAAATTTTTGTTTGTTTACTATTCTTGTGGGGACTTCACGTCCACACACACACACACACACACACACACACACACACACACACACACACAAATTCATGTGAAAAAGACAGGATCTGGTTGTCATGACAACAGGGAACATCAACATCCAATTGAACGGAACTTCCTCCCACTTCACCAGACCGACAAATAACTTCCTCCTTTACCCTCCTTCTCTCATCCACATGGAAATTACTTTGTAACATTTAACTTACTCATATCTACATTCTTATGAGCCCCGATAAGATGAATTAATGTTATCAAACTGGGGAATAAAATGGCGGTTCCTTCCACACTACCCCGAAATGACCAAGTGATAATCTGACATGCAAATTATTTGGACACGGTACAAAACATTATTGTATGAGCACTGAGTGATAAAGTAATTGTCTCAAACTCTGTTCCTATTAATAATGATATGCTAATGCATACAAATTGAGATTTGAAAAGTCAAGTTATGTGAAATAATGTTTAAATACATACTATGTCTGGGCAACCCTGAGTGCAGTTTCTCGAAATATTAGACACATTTCCATCTTCCTATCCCCTGACATGAGAGCCATCTCTGATTATTCAGTGGGAATAATATTTATGCTTAAAGATGCTGGCACATCCCTCGTGCATGTAGCATACTGACACACATATTTATTTCGGTGGCAAAACTTCCTTGAGAGCTACGGTTTGTGTATCTGCCCAGTGAGCCGTGTAGCTTTGGACCCCGGCTGCCGCTGTGTTTCCACAGTATTTCCAAAACGCTTCCACAGCGTGTTAAACTGGGGGGCATCATCAATCAACGTCACCCCCACATGGGTGCTGCCAAGCCCCCAGAGAGAGATGCCAGAGTTGGGCAAGACAGAGAACCAGGCCCCCCGCCTCTGAAGATGAGCAGCATACATATTACGCTCCGAGAGGTGGACCCGGAAATGTCCCTTAAGAGCTGCTCCACGCAGAGCTCAGTGGCGCTCAGAGGCTGCCCGGGAACAAGCAACTGCTGCAAGACTGAACACATGAGACTGAACACCACATTAATGCCACATAGATCTGTGGGTGGGCTGCCTCTGCCGATTGAGAGGCCAGGCAAACTACAGCAATTAAAAAGGAAACTATTAACAATTAGCTAGCTTGATGGAAATAAAAAACTTGTTTTTTGGAGACAGAGAGGTGCGTGTGTATTAAAGAGAGCATGCACGTGGAGAGCGTTGAATAGTGGAGAGCGCTCAACTTTATGTGCTAAGGACTGTTCCTAGCCCCACAGTGCTGTGCAGGGTTTTTTGCCTCCCACACACCCAACCCTCTCCACAATTTAATGTTAATCAATATCTCTGATGTGACGGTACCCAGGCTGGGTCTGAAAACGTTCCTAACTGTCAAATCCTTGCCTCCTCCATCCTTGTTTCCTCAATTCCTCGCCTTCTGCTCATAGCTCATTGGAGGAGGAGGTCTGAGAGAGGGACCTTGGATCCTTTCTTCCAATGTGCTTTCAGAGGTGGGTGAGGAATTGGGGAAACAAGGATGGATGATGCAAGGATTTGACAGCTTGTAGTATTTTCAGACACAGCCCTAGTCAGATAGCATTGTTGGCACTTTGTTGTATGTGCTTGGTGTGTGCTTCCTCAGCCCTCTCTCCTCTGAATAGCCATTATATTTGGCAAATGCTGACTTGGAGTGACTGTAATAAATGGTAAAATAAATCAAAATGCGCAGGAGAAAACACACTTGATAAAATCCTCTGACAATTGAATGATAAATGGGCCAGCCTGTGCCCGGGTGTGCTGTGGGTTGCCTGGAGGTTATTGCTATGTACTTTGTCCACTGTTGGCCATTCATCACCTGGGCACACTGGCGGTCATGCTTTCATAGAGAGAACAACACTGAACGCTCGCAGGGCCCCAGTTACAGCCTAAAGGTGTGTTCTGTACAGTACTGGTGAAAAGTTCCCATAACTCAGACCTGTAAGCCTCTCTGGATTCCACGGAATACATTTCTACGGCGTTCATATTAGTGTAGCAGGTAGGAGTTGGAAGCCCCACAATGTGGAAGGATTTCATTGGCCAGTTCATGTCCTTCTTGTCCCATAGAGATATACTAGAGAGCTCATCTCATATCTTTGCAATGGCCGCTTCTGTGATAGCATGGCCAGCACCATTGAGGACTATCCATTTTTAAGTAGTCCATTTTTTCTTCTACTACTTCTATGAGCGTATTGACAGTTTGTAAATAAACTGATAAGGTGCATACCACCACCTACTGTGCTGGAGTATGTCAACGTGAGCCCTCTATCCAACTCTATGGCTTGTCCTATGTTTTGTTATCAGGCATTTGGAGAGACGACTTTCTTCCCGTTGCCTGACCAAAGAACACCTCCCTACACATGTAAAGCTATTGTATGTAAGGTACAAAGTAAGACCATGAATCCCCAAAATACTACAATGTAAAAATTTTAAAGGATTTGGCCATGTTGCAAATGTGTGCAGATGAAATATGTATAATGAGGATTGGAGTGAAGAAGGTCAGTTCTGCAATTGTGGTAGAGATCATGATCCAGAGTTCTTGGAGTGCCATGTAAGGGTGAAAGAAGTTGAGGTGGCGAAAGTTAGGACGGTCCATTGGATCTTCTATGCGGAGGCAACCAAAAGAGGAGAGAAAGCAAGTGAGAGTTCAGAAAGCAAGTTCACGGGTTGCGGATGCACCACAACCCGTGAATGTGTCAAGCAAGACAACCGGCTACGCTGTTTGTTAAAAAGGTGGATTCTGTAGCATTCATTGCAACTGTTATTAACTCTATGTCACAGGTATCAAAGAAATCGAAGAAGTTGGACATCACTGTGGCTGCAGCTGAAAAGTATTTGGGACTTCAGGAGTTTACAGCGGAAGATCTGCAAGGGGTTTTGGCAATGGAAGATGTTCCGCCCTCCCAGGCTCTTGAGCCTGAGTAGGGATTAGATTTGGCAGTTTTGTTTTAACAGAAGAAATATGATTTTTTTATTCTTTTTTTGGGGGTAGTCTGTATGGATATATTTTCACCCCAACCCCACAATGTTCCCATTTTTAGGATCTTTTTGTTTTCATCCTGCACAGTAGGTGGCAGGAATACAGCTTTTTTAGTGTAGTTTGCCACAAACCTTAAAGGTCAACTGCCCCTTAGAAGCAACTTCTCTGGTTTTAAACAGCCTATGTCGCATCGATATGAGTCAGAAACATTAATTATACTGTCAAAATTGACTACAAAGTGTCAATAGGATAATATTGGTCATAAAGTCAGTCTCGTCCAAAATGGAGTTTTGTAAGTGAGTTCGTCGTGACTTACTTGAGGGTTGGGTATGGATTACTTACATGCCCACTTTTGCCAATGATGAGGTTCGTTTATCTGGCCTGGGTTACCCCAGTGGGAGGAGTTTGAACCGGGTGAAAAGTGGTTGTTTTACATTTTGGAACCGGGCTGCCTCCCGGGCGTGAGCCAGGTGCCCCGCTCTGGCCGACGGCGAAATCGGCTCAAAACAAAAGTGATATAAGGCATGTGGAGTGATGAGTAGGAGTCTGTGTTTTCACATGCAAAAGTGATTGTAGGACAGCTTAGCTGACTGATGACCGCAGGCATTCAACTTGCAGTAGTAGATATAGTTTCCATGGTAACATGTATTTACATGACATGATGAAACTTTGAAACTGAGTTGCAAAGCTACTTTCGTAGCGAGGCGTTGTAGCGCAAGTGTCTTATGAAATACATTCCAGACACTGGCTCTTGCGATCTTGCCATAACTGATTTGACAGAGAAATATCTTCTAGATAGGATAGCCAGCTGCAGCTATCGCCGAGCTATGCTAGCTAGCTGCTGTCAGCTTGGCTAAACACAAGGTAGCACGTCCGTTGAACAGGTCAGGGTTCCATAGCTGCAGGCAGAAATGTTGAAACTGGAGCAGCAGCATGACCAGGTGGACTGGGGACAGCCAGAAGTCATCAGGCCAGGCAGTCCTGAGGCATGGTCCTAGGGCTCAGGTCCTCTGGGAGGGGAGGGAGAGAGGGAGAGAGAGAGAGAGAATTAGAGGGAGCATACTTAAATTCACACAGTACACCAGATAAGACAGGAGAATTACACCAGATATAACAGTTTAACCCTAGCCCCCGGCACATAAACTATTGCAGCATAGATACTGGTGGTTGAGACGGGGGGAGGACACTGTGGCCCCGTCCGACGATACCCCCGGACAGGGCCAACCAGGAAGGATACAACCCCACCCACTTTGCCAAAGCACAGCCCCCACACCACTAGAGGAATATCAACAGACCACCAACTTACTACCCTGAGACAAGGCTGAGTATAGCCCACGAAGATCTCCTCCACCGCACAAGCCCAAAAGAGAGATCAAAGCAAGAGCTGCATGTAGCCACGTGTGCACATTTCTTCATATTCTTTGCTAGTTAGTGAGTTATTAGCCCAGTTATAGCTAATTTCTAGTCAACAATGGGGGAGTGGTTGCGTCCTACAAGATACAACATGTGTGCATTTCTAGCCATCTTTGAAAAGTGAGTCAGGTAAAGAGCTTTTTTTATGTCTTAAAGGGGCAGTGTTGTATTTTGAGACGTTCTTGAATAAGCTAAATAGCCAGTAGGAACAGCGTAGTACTATTTGTATGATTCTCTGTAATAATGGTATGGGAATATAAATAAAGGGGTTATTGCATCAAACAACACAACATTTTCAGTCACCTCCTTGTCTAAAGGACAAGTGGATAAACGGGTTAATTTCAAGCCCTGCATGTTTTTTTCAAAAGTCTCATGGAATTTAGGCCTACATTGAACACCACACATTTGCTGCTACTGTGGGCTTATTGATATATGGGATGCATTTTTCTCCATTGTTTTTGATGGTATGCCATTGTTTCTGATGGTATGCCACTCTGGTAGGCCTACATTATGATCAAATAGCAAAGGTAGCCTACTTGGCCACTGTTAAAACTGTAACTTAAAGCGGGTACAGCCTCAGTGTTCACAGTAAGCATGCACCGGAAGTTGCACAGAATTTTCACAACATTCAAGTTTGCACTCAGCAGACCTGAAATTTGCTCAGTGCCAAAACATTTTGAGGGAACATTGCTCACTACTGCACTTTCTGGTTTTATGTGTTGATTTCGCTTACTTTAATATAAGTATTTTGATAGAACCTCCTTTGATGGTTTAAGCAATAACCAAATGAATAAAATTTAATAATAATGAGCACAGATTGATAAGAGGAGGGAATGTGAGGGACATTTTGTTGTCTGAAGAGATAGCATTGAATTGTACATCTTGTCTCATACAATCATTGGTTCCTGTAGGTGCTGGGTAGCGATATGAGGGCGAGACGGTCATGACCCCCTCCTCAGACCCTTTGGCAGAACGGCCAGAATATGTTCTATTAGTTAAGATAGGAGATGGTGCCAGTCACATGCAGGAACCAACCCTATGAACCATGCCTATGTAGCTTTTCCATATAGCCGTATATAAGAGAGCTAACGGGACTGCCCCGGCAGAGCTCCCGACCGACGTGTACTATGGTGCATTGGGTTTGTTGGAACCGCTCCAGCTTGCTGATAATAAAGAATGATTCATTTAAGTTTGACTTTGAGTCCCTGGTGGTAATTTCCACTACAATTGCTCACTACTGCACTTGTTTCTTGTTATTGAATGGCAAAGACACACCCAAGAAACACAACATCAAACCACACCCCCAAGACAACTCTTGTATGCCTTCAGTCCTGGTCGCTAGCATTTCTTAATGAAAATTGATGAAAAATTTGGCCAAATCAGGAAGTGCAGTCTCTCTTTAAAGAAGAAGAAGAAGAAGAAGAAGAAGAAGAAGAAGAAGAAGAAGAAGAAGAAGAAGAAGAAGAAGAAGAAGAAGAAGAAGAAGAAGAAGAAGAAGAAGAAGAAGAAGAAGAAGAAGAAGAAGAAGAAGAAGAAGAAGAAGAAGAAGAAGAAGAAGAAGAAGAAGAAGAAGAAGAATTACTTTATTTGGGTCCTATCCATGTGCCCAATTGTTTGCAAAAAATAGAGCACCACCAACTGGTGATGTGAGGTGCCGGTTTAGACAAGGGACGATCGCTCCGGGTATCCGGTTAGAGGCACAATGACGAAAAGGATACCTCACACACACATGGCTTTTTGGTGGATGAATTAATGGTATTTCATCATTGACGCGTTCACACCACACCAGGGATGGTTCAGAGTTTGTAATCCTTTTGGCACAAAAGTGGCGATGGAAAAGTCCAGTTACTTGCAGAGTAGCCTACTCCTTTCACTCAAAAAGTTCAACTGACTTCTGACCCCGTTATGGGCCGGCTGACACCTATTATATAATAGAAGGATTATTTTTATACTATCCCATCTGCAAAAAGATGATTCTGAGATATAGTAATTGGCTTTAATGTTCCGAACCCTCATTGGTTTGAATGGTGTCAGCAATTTTTATCTTGTATTCTTTTGAACTTATCAACATGAATTGGGGTATTTAGAGTACTACTAAATACTACATTTCATGCAATTCTATGACACTTTACTCTCCATGACTGGAGACAATAGCAGAATTTTTAATACCACAAAAATGACAGGGTAGGCTACTCTGCTGACATTGACAAACTGAGATAAATAAAAAATGACCTTGTCTTGAATGCAACCATCTTATCGAGGCCTATGAAAAGGGGAGACACATTTTGTAGGATATGACTTCCATCTAGCCTGGAGGAGGAAATTATTGTTCGAAAACAAATATGCTGTCCACTATAGTGCCAATAAGATAGGCATACTGTTAGCTTCATAGCCTATTGGAGTTGATCAATTTGATAGTCTAACTATAGACCGGTTAGAGTTTTTTATTTGTCTCCTCTGTTGCGTTTTTCCAGTAATTGTATTTTGAAATATTGCGATACGCATATTTCAGATGCTTTTCACTGACAGCCACAAATCAACAATCAGCTATTTTATATGCTGAGCGCTGCCCAAATCGCGTGCTTCCCAACTGTAGGGATTTAATATCTTTCAGAATTTTCTCTGGTTTTTGTAGTACCACCTGCAACTGGACACTGACATGTATACAATACATATTTTTCCCAAATCGAGAATGAAGAAAGTATCGCCAAGAACAGGTTAGTTGAATAATTCCTTGCTACACTTTACAGAAGCTAAGCCTTAATGCTGTATGGAGCGTCCTATCACATTACAATTCCATAGCTACTGTACCCAGAGACTTCCAGCAATTGCGCTAAGCTAACGATAAGCTAACTTCAATTATCTTCAAACTGCACACAGAGATATAAAAATGGTATCCATGTAGGGTGACCACCACATTTAAAATACCCAAATGCGGGATAACAGGATGATTTTGTGGGACATTCGTAGGACAGTGTATCTATCCTACATTAATAAAAATGTTGGCAACACTCCCCCCTTTGGAGGATAAATAAAATCCTCCAATTGCAACGTCTGCCAATGTCCAAACACATTGTCTCAAGAATTGTTTTTATTTTTAAGAACCTCAAACACCAAGTTAAGCATACCTAATTTCAAAATAGGCCATCACTGTCTTTTTACTGTAAAACGTCCAAACCGCATCTGCATGCCAGTCATTTGTTCTCAATCAGTTTCATGGCAATATGCATTTAGATCTTCTTGAATTACTGTTTCGTGAGTAAATTAGAGCAAAAGGTGTTAACAAACTACACAGCCTTTCTGTATGCATTTTGTTTCAATCAAACCACATTCTACCTAGTAGCGTTAAGTTTTGGCTGCATGAGAATTCTTTTTTGAATAATCAAATATCCATCGTAAAATCTCATAAGAAATATGGTGGTGTTTTGGTGTAAAAGTAACGTTATGCTATTATATTTGGTTATTTTATGTAGAATACTAATGAATTATTATGTGATCTTCCAAGACATTGATTCAGCTTTGATCTTACCTTACTAAACGGGTGGCACCATTGTGAGAAGTGGCGGAGCAACGCTCCAATGCCAGCAGCACTACTAAAACAGAATGAGCTAACTGAAGCATACCAAGCCAACTCTTTTGCCCCACGCAAAAGTTGGTGATGCAGAAACGAGAGACCACATGTTTGGCTGTTTTATGAAAAAGCTGTGGATATTTGGTCAAGGAAACATTTCTGGTTGGTCTCAGGGAATGTAAAACAGGGTAATGCTTCATTTTAACGGGTCCTCATTATAGTGTAGTTACATCTGTAATTACACTAACAAGTATTGTAGTTCATTGAAATAACAATATAGTTACACTGTAATAACAACATGTAACTAGTGGTAATTGCAGTCTGTCCTTACAGATGTGTAACAGCAAATGCATGTTACCATGCTAGTTACAAATGGGCAAGTTTCCACTAAATTCACGAATTTATTGTTTCTTCTCAGCTGCATCCAATTCAGTATTCTCTTGTAATCTCTTGTGGCCAGATGCGCTGGGTATCTTAGATTACAAAAGTGGGGTGATCAACAGGCTCTAATTACCTATCTGAGAATGCACACTCTTCAAAATCTTCACTCAATGTTGTTAACATCACTTGCTCCCAAAAAGTGTACCATCTGGGTTAACCTGGTTGACAAAAAGAGATCAGATATACAGTACAAGTCAAAAGTTTGGACACACCTACTCATTCAAGGGTTTGTCTTTATTTTTACTATTTTCTACATTGTAGAAAAATAGTGAAGACATCAAATCTATTAAATAACACATACGGAATCATGTAGTACCCAAAAAAGTGTTAAACAAATACAAATATATTTCATATTTTAGATTCTTCAAAGTAGCCACCCTTTGCCTTGATGACAGCTTTGCACACTCTTGGCATTCTCTCAACCAGCTTCACCTGAAATACTTTTCCAACAGTCTTGAAGGAGTTCCCACATATGCTGAGCACTTGTTGGCTGCTTTTCCTTCACTCTGTGGTCCAACTCATCCCAAACCATCTCTAGTGGGTTGAGGTCAGGGGATTGTGGAGGCCAGGTCATCTGATGCAGCACTCCATCACTCTCCTTCTTGGTCAAATAGCCCTTACACAGCCTGGAGATGTGTTGGGTCATTAAAATAAATGAGAGTCCCACTAAGCGCAAACCAGATGGGATGGCGTATCACTGCAGAATGATGTGGTGGCCATGCTGGTTAAGTGTGCCTTGAATTGTAAACACATCACTGAGCTTCACAGGGCCTTTAGCAGTGGTTTCTTTGCAGCAATCCAACCATTAAGGCCTGATTCATGCAGTCTCCTCTGAACAGTTGATATTGAGATGTGTTACTTGAACTCTGTGAAGCATTTATTTCGGCTGCAATTTCTGAGGCTGGTAACTCTTATGAACTTATCCTCTGCAGCAGAGGTAACTCTGGGTCTTCCTTTCTTGTGGTGGTCCTCATGAGAGCCAGTTTCATCATAGCACTTGATGGTTTTTGCAACTGCACTTGAAGAAACGTTCAAAGTTCTTGAAATATTCCGTATTGACTGACCTTCATGTCTTAAATTAATGATGGACTGTTGTTTCTCTTTGCTTATTTGAGCTGTTCTTGCCATAATATGAACCTGGTATTTTACCAAAAAGGGCTATCTTCTGTATACCACCCCTACCTTGTCACAACACAACTGATTGGCTCAACTGCATTAAGAAGGAAAGAAATTCCACAAATTAACTTTTAAGAAGGCACACCTGTTAATTGAAATGCATTCAAGGTGACTACCTCATGAAGCTAGTTGAGAGAATGCCAAGAGTGTGCAAAGCTGTCATCAAGGCAAAGGGTGGCTACTTAGAACAATCTCAAATATAAAATATATTTTGATTTGTTTAACACTTTTTTTGGTTACTACATGATTCCATATGTGTTATTTCATAGTTTTGATGTCTTCACTATTATTCTACAATGTAGAAAATAGTAAAAATAAAGAAAAACCCTGGAATGAGTAGTTATGTCCAAACTTTTGACTGGTACTGTAAGTCAACCTCACATACTGGGGTCTACCATACATCCCAGATTATAATAAAAAATATAACTTATTATAAATTTGTAAATTACCCATTATGACAACCTGAACCTCATTGCCATCCAATTGAGAGGATAAACCCACAAGTACACCACAGACTACATGTAATATCTGCATCAGCACAATGTAATTAGTAGGTGTTACACAGTATTTAACTAGATAAAATGAATTGTATCTTGAGGGGTACTTCCAGTGCATTCGGAAAGTATTCAGACCCTTCCAATTTTCCACATTTTGTTACGTTACAGCCTTATCATAAAGTTTATTAAATAAAAAAATGTCCTCATCAATCTACACACAATACCCCATAATGACAATGCGAAAACTGGTTTTAGAAATGTTTGCAAATGTATTAAAAATAAAAAAACAGAAATACCTTATTTACATAAGTATTCAGACTCTTTGCTATGAGACTCGAAATTGAGCTCAGGTGCATCCTGTTTCCATTGATCATCCTTGAGATGTTTCTACAACTTGATTTGAGTCCACCTGTAGTAAATTCAATTGATTGGACATGATTTGGAAAGGCACACACCTGTCTATATAAGATCCCACAGTTGACAGTCCATGTCAGAGCAAAAACCAAGCCACGAGAACGAAGAAAAGCCACGAGAACGAAGGAATTGTCCATAGAGCTCCGAGACAGGATTGTGTCGAGGCACAGATCTGGGGATAGGAACCAAAAACATTCTGCACCATTGAAGGCCCCAAGAACACAGTGGCCTCCGTCATTCTTAAATGGAAGAAGTGTGGAGCCACCAAGACTCTTCCTAGAGCTGGCCGCCCGGACAAACTGAGCAATTGGGGGAAAAGGGCCTTGATAAGGGAGATGACCAAGAACCCAATGGTCACTCTGACAGGGCTCCAGAGTTCCTCTGTGGAGATGGGAGTACCTTCCAGAAGGACAACCATCTCTGCAGCACTCCACCAATCAGGCCTTTATGGTAGAGTGGCCAGACGGAAGCCACTCCTCAGTAAAAGGCACATGACAGCCCACTTGGAGTTTGCCAAAAGGCACCTAAAGGACTCTCAGACCATGAGAAACAAGATTCTCTGGTCTGATGAAACCAAGATGGAACTCTTTGGCCTGAATGCCAAGCATCACATCTGGAGGAAACCTGGCACCATCCCTACGGGGAAGCATGGTGGTGGCAGCATCATGCTGTGGAGATTTTTTCAGCTGCAGGGACTGTGAGACCAGTCAAGATTGAGGGAAAGATGAACGGAGTGAAGTACAGAGAGATCCTTGATCAAATCAAATCTTATATGTCAAATACACGTGTTTAGCAGATGTTATAGCGGGTGTAACGAAATGCTTGTGCTACAATCATTTCGCTACACCCGCTATAACATCTACTAAACACGTGTATGTGACATATAAGATTTGATTTGATCAAGGATCTCTCTGTACTTCTAGCTCTGACAGTGCAGTAATATCTAACAATTTCACAACATATACCCAATACACACAAAAAAGTAAGGAATGGGATTTAAGAATATATACATATATGGACAAGCAATGACAGAGCGGCATGGACTAAGATACAGAATAATTTTATAGAATAGAATGCAGTATATACATATGAGATGAATAGTGCAAGATATGTAAACATTATTAAAGTGACTAGTGTTCCATTTCTTAGAGTGGCCAGTGATTTCAATAGGCAGCAGCAGCAGCCTCTAATGTGCTAGTGATGGCTATTTAACAGTCTGACGGCCTTGAGATAGAAGCGTTTTTTCATTCTCTCGGTCCCAGCTTTGATGCACCTGTACTGACCTCGCCTTCTGGATGATAGCGGGGTGAACAGGCAGTGGCTCGGGTGGTTGATGTCCTTGATGATCTTTTTGGCCTTCCTGTGACATCAGGTGCTGTATGTGTCTTTAGAGGGCGGATAGTTTGCCCCCGGTAATGCGTTCGGCAGACCGCACCACCCTCTGGAGAGCCCTGCGGTTGTGGGCGGTGCAGTTGCCGTACCAGGCAGTGATACAGCCCGACAGGATGCTCTCAATTGTGCATCTGTAAAAGTTTGAGGGTTTTAGGTGATAAGCCACATTTCTTCAGCCTCCTGAGGTTGAAGAGGCTCTGTTGCGCCTTCTTCACCACACTGTCTGCGTGGGTGGACCATTTCAGTTTGTCTGTGATGTGTATGCCAAGGAACTTGAAGCTTTCCACCTTTTCCACTGCGGTCCCGTAAATGTGGATAGGGGGGTGCACCCTCTGTTGAAAACCTGAGCGCTCAGGACCTTAGAATGGGGTGAAGTTTCATCTTCCAACAGGACAACGACCCTAAGCACACAACCAAGACAACGTAGGATTGGCTTCGGGACAAGTCTCTGAAAGTCCTTGAGTGGCCCAGCCAGAGCCCGGACTTGAACCCGATCTAACATCTCTGGAGAGACCTGAAAATAGCTGTGTAGCGACGCTCTCCATCCAACCTGACAGAGCTTGAGAGGATCTGCAGAGAAGAATGGGAGAAACTCCCCAAATACAGGTGTGCCAAGCTTGTAGCGTCATACCCAAGAAGATTTTAGGCTGTAATCGCTGCCAAAGGTGTTTCAACAAAGTACTGAGTAAAGGGTCTGAATACTTATGTAATTGTGATATTTCAGTTTTTTATTTTTAATACATTTGCATTTACAATGCATTTACATTTCTAAAATCCTGTTTTTGCTTTGTCATTATGGGCTATTGTGTGTATATTGATGAGGGGGTAAAAACTTTTCAATCCAGTTTAGAATAAGGCAAATGTCAAGTGGTTTGAATACTTTTCGAATTCACTGTATATAGTACATTACCCATCCTGACAACATGGCCCTTATTTTAAGGCTTCCAGAAGTGCCATCCAAGAGGGAGGATAAACACACTAGTACATCACAGAGTACATGTAATATATGCATAAGTACAATGCAATTAATAGGTGTTACACAGGATTTAGATAGTTAGAATTAGGTGTATTTCTATGTAATTACTTATTACTCAGTACCAAGTGAAATACCTACCACAACAATAAGGATTGTTATTGTTAATACATTTATTAAGTAGATTAAACAAAGATATAGGCCTACTTAATAACATAAATCTGTAGCCTACAGTATGTTGAGTAGCCTAGATCATTGTTTCCCAACTCCAGTCCTGGAGTATCCCCAACAGTACACATGCTTGTTGTAGCCCTGATTCAACGCATAGAGGGCTTGATGATTAGTTGACAAGTTGAATCAGGTGTGTTTGTCAGGGGCTTCAATAAAAATATGTACTGTTGGGGGAACTCAAGGACTGGAATTGGGAAACACTGGCCTAGATAGCTAATTTAGAAAAATGGGATCGTCTTTTTCTTCCCTTTTTAACATTACAAAATGGAAATCGACAACTGTCTCTGTCTTCATCGGTTTCTTTCTTGTAATTATTTTCCCATCCTGGAGTCTGAGATCTTGTAGGAGTCTGTGGTAGAGAAGAATATATGACGTTCATCATAGACACTCTATTACCCCTACTTATCATCATGATTTCTATAGTTTAGGCATATAGCTAGGCTTACCTAGCTACCTAGTTAGTAGTTGTGTTATACCGCTAGCAATAATAGTGCTTGCTAACCCTGAGAACGAACCCAGCTAACATTAGCTAGCTAGTTAGCTAGCGAGTAGCGACTATAGCATAATTGCCAGCTTTAGGTAGCTACAGTGAGGGAAGAAAGTATTTGATCCCCTGCTGATTTTGTACATTTGCACACTGACAAAGACATGATCAGTCTATAATTTTAATGGTAGGTTTATTTGAACATATATTTGCATTTTAATGAGGGAAATAAGTATTTGACCCCCTCTCAATCAAAAAGATTTCTGGCTCCCAGGTGTCTTTTATACAGGTAACGAGCTGAGATTAGGAGCACACTCTTAAAGGGAGTGCTCCTAATCTCATCTTGTTACCTGTATAAAAGACACCTGTCCACAGAAGCAATCAATCAATCAGATTCCAAACTCTCCACCATGGCCAAGACCAAAGAGCTCTCCAAGGATGTCAGGGACAAGATTGTAGACCTATACAAGGCTGGAATGGGCTACAAGACCATCGCCAAGCAGCTTGGTGAGAAGGTGACAACAGTTGGTGCGATTATTCGCAAATTGAAGAAACACAAAAGACCTGTCAGTCTCCCTCGGCCTGGGGCTCCATGCAAGATCTCACCTCGTGGAGTTGCAATGATCATGAGAACGGTGAGGAATCAGCTCAGAACTACACGGGAGGATCTTGTCAATGATCTCAAGGCAGCTGGGACCATAGTCACCAAGAAAACAATTGGTAACACTACGCCGTGAAGGACTGAAATCCTGCAAGGTCCCCCTGCTCAAGAAAGCACATATACAGGCCCGTCTGAAGTTTGCCAATGAACATCTGAATGATTCAGAGGAGAACTGGGTGAAAGGGTCAGATGAGACCAAAATCGAGCTCTTTGCCATCAACTCAACTTGCCGTGTTTGGAGGAGGAGGAATGTTGCCTATGACCCCAAGAACACCATCCCCACCGTCAAACATGGAGGTTGAAACATTTATGCAAAATCCCTCTTGAGATGTGTGCAAACCTGGTGGCCAACTACAAGAAACGTCTGACCTCTGTGATTGCCAACAAGGGTTTTGCCAACAAGTACTGAGTCATGTTTTGCAGAGGGGTCAAATACTTATTTCCCTCAATAAAATGCAAATCAATTTACAACATTTTTGACATGCATTTTTCTGTTTTTTTGTTGTTGTTTTTCTGTCTCTCACTGTTCAAATAAACCTACCATTAAAATTATAGACTGATCATGTCTTTGTCAGTGGGCAAACGTACAAAATCACCAGGGGATGAAATACTTTTTACCCTCACTGTAGCTAGCTAGCCAAGGTTAGAAAACTAGCTAGCTACCTAACGTGAGAATGTTCCTCAACAGTGAAACCCTTGCAAGGTTACTTTTTTATTTTTTTTATTTTTTTTTGAGGTTACATGATGGAATAAGTGTTTGTCTTATGATAATTTTTAGTGCATTTATAAACCATTATTCAACCAAGCTTACAATCTGGCAAGCATGAATGACTATTTCACAATTTTAACCATACAGTAACTGTTTATTAATGTGCCTAAAAATGTTTAATTGATGGTTAAAGTAATTGACCCATTGTCAAATGCACCGTTAAATGATTTAAAAATGTCAAGTATTTTAAAAAAAATTGAATCGTTTGTGAAACCGTTTTTGCCATTGGGCAAGGGCATCAGACTCAAGAGCCCTTTATTGCTGAGTTATGTCAAGGAGGTGGTCGGTTTTCTATTGGCTAACACTTTGTTTGTGCAGGCTAAAATATGGTGCGGTCCGTGCAATCCTGGATCATTGGGACATACCAATCCCATTGAAGTGGACATTTAAAATGGTTAAGGTAAGGGTTATGGTCAAGGTTAGGGTTTAGGGTAAGGATGTCCCAAGGTTCCTGGATAGCACCAATATGGTACGTTGGAATGCTATCGGAAACTCTAACATTTGTATAAAGCATAGTAACAAGCATTCATTGTTAGACCTCTGTAATTACAGACTGCAATTACCACCAGTTAGTTACCTGTTGTTATTAGAGTGAAACTATGAATTATTACAATTAATAACAATACTTTGTAATAAGGACCCCTTAAAATTAAGTGTTATCCTAAAACAGTTAGGAAGGGAGACTTTTAAAAATGGGATTGAGTGAAGTAGCAGCAAATATGTTGAATGAGCAACTAATGAGCATGGAGAGCCTCACAAGTTTGACGAAATTAGCTTATATCTTTCAGTCTAATAAAAGGATTTGAGAAATGTGATTGGTTGAAGATAGGCCAATGACATTGACCTACGTCTCCTCTTGCGCTGTGCAGAAATCAGATCTCAACAATGATTGGAGAAGTGTTTAACATCACCAGTAGGCTACCACATCCTTATGATATACAGTGCCTTTAGAAAGTATTCATACCCCTTGACCTATTCCACATTTTGTTGTGTTACAGCCTGAATTAAACAATTATTACATATTTTCTACACACAATACCCCATAATGAGAAAGTGAAAACATGTCTACATTTTTTTGTGCAAATGTATTGAAAATTAAATACAGATATCAAATTTACATAAGTATTCACACCCCTGAGTCAATACATGTTAGAATCACCTTAGGAGAAAAAGAAACGGAATAGAGCTAAGCACACCCTAGAGTAAAATCCTAGAGGAAAACCTGGTTTAGTCTGCTTCCAACAGACACTGGGAGACAAATTCACCTTTCAGCAGGACAATAACCTAAAACACAAGGCCAAATATACACTGGAGTTGCTTACGAAGACAACGTTGAATGTTCCTGAGTGGCCTAGCTACAGTTTTAACTTAAATCGGCTTGAAAATCTATGGCAAGACTTGAAAATAGCTATCTAGCAACGATCAACAACCAACTTGACAGCACTTGAAGAATTGTAAAAATAGTAATGTGAAATATTCTACAATCCAGATGTGCAAAGCTCTTAGAGACTTACCCAGAAATACTCACAGCTGTAATCGCTGCCAAAGGTGATTCTAACATGTATTGACTCAGGGGGTTGCTTACCTACGTAATCAAGATATATATAGAATGTTTCTTCCATTTTGACATTACAGCGTATTTTGTGCAGATCATTGACAAAAAAATACAATTAAATCCATTTTAATCCCCAAATGTTAAAAACGTCAAGGGGTGTGAATACTTTCTGAAGGCACTGCATGTTATGATTAGGGGTGTATTTTCCTGGCATGGTTTAGGTCCACTTGTAGAATCTATGCCAAGGTGCATTGAAGCTGTTTTGGCAGCTCTTGGTAGCCCAACACCCTATTAAGACGCTATATGTTGGTGTTTCCTTTATTTTGGCAGTTACCTGTATGTGCTTATAATAAAACTCAATCCACTGTTATATTTTAGAAACTATTGATCCTGTTGCTAAATTATGCTACCGGGTGTGTTTTGAACATTGAAAGCGGGCTCCTGTGGTCAATCATTTTTTTCCCCCTGCCTCTCGGGCTCCCACGGGCTTCAGCCCCTGAATTAATCCGGCTGAGGACTACAAACCACTAGAAAACATCCTTTGGTGGGTACATAGGCACAGCCCCAATCCTCCTCCTCAATGTTCCAATAATTTATTTATTGGGTTGAGACTTTCATTCTACAGTCAGAAAATGACTTTTGTCCCGTTGGTTCATTTATTTACATGGGCTGGGGTACATTCTAGGGAAGCACTCATGGAAAATTATTGCTTTGAACACATTTCTGAGCAAATCTCTATGAAGGATGTACAGTGACAATATCTCATTAGAATATGCAATAGAACAGTAATCACTTTTACTGGCAACCAGTATTCCTTGGAAAGTTTGATGGTATTGTTTTTTACAATCTTATTTGATCAGTTTAAAAGCGTGTTTATCAAAATACTGTAGTTATCATAAAAAAAAAAAAAATCATGAAGCATTTCTTCTTCTTAAAATCAGTAGTTTAGTTCTGAAAGTAGTAGATGAAAGCAGTTCAACAGCCTTGTGACAATGGAAATAAACATGACGGACATACCTTTCTTGGTAAATTAATTTCCCCTGAAAAGCTCCCTTACCAAGTGCAAGTCTCCCAGTTTTAATGCGTACATATTCATGAGCCAGCAGGGTTTCTGTAAAACTGTATTAAATATTCAGACACAGGGAATTTGCTTATATAAACAAGTGAAACTACTTCCTGCGAAACTAAGTCTGCAACGATTTACTGAATTAATTGGAGGAAGTGGGATTGAACATTTTGAGTAATTCCATAACTGAGCATTTCCTACCCTTGTCCTTGTTTAGGTTCAGATATCTCCCTTGTAGTCAGTGGTAGCTTATTCTGCATTTTCAGAAATTCTTTATAGACTCCTAGATTTATTGGGTTATAGACCTTTCTCCAGGTTGCTCATTAATTATGGAGAAGGATTTGAGATTGGGTTGTTCCATTGGATTTCAATGACTTTTTGACCGCACCCCTTTTGATTTGAACAAAACTTTCCATATATATTTGCCCATGGTAGAAGTGGTCAGAAAGTTACTTTTTTGGACCTGAATGCCAAAACATTCAGGAGATAGTGGTGCTCAAAGGTGATCCATTTTGCATACCCACCATGCCATGAGACATCCATCTCTCCATCCCTGTAAAAGATTAACGGTTAAGTTTTATATCATTTAAAAGCTTACAAATAGGGTTGTCAAACTATTTTATAATGAAATAAATGTTTTTTAATAAAAAATATTAAAATTTTTGAACCTTTCAATTATCTTAAAACGCGTAAAGTCAGATATTTGTATTTTTCGCATATGTTGTAGTTTAGACGCTAATTTACATAATCTGAAGTGTATGTGTTGTGCCCGCCATTTGTTGAGACACAGCATACTCTTGAATAAAGGATGGGTGTCATTTCAATCATATAAATATAATTCATAGAATGAACATATCCCTTCAGACCACTGCAATTTAGCTGGTACACCATTTACATTTAAATTGATTTTAAATTTTTTAACGTCCAATTACTACCACAAAGATGACTGCAGGTCCACCTACTGTCGAATGTCATCTTAAATTCTGTTGTATATATTTATATGATTTCAATAGGTTTCCTATGGAAGATTGACAGTGTAATTTAAAACATTTTATATTCCCATTCAAGTCAAAATTCTCTGATATGTGGACCTCAAACCATATTTGTGATACGATTTAAAGTTGAAATGTTATTCCCATTTTAGTGCATTTATCAGCCAAAACATGACACCCACCCTGTATTCAAGAGTAGGCTGTATCTCAACCAATGGCGGGCACAACACAGACACCTCAGATTATGTAAAATAGGGTCTCAGCTGCAAAATGAGAAAACAAAAACCCTGAGTTTACGCATTTTTTAAATAATTGACATTAAAGGTAAACATTTATAGAAATGATCAAATAGTTTGACAACCCTGTTTGTAAGCTTTAAAATTATATCAAACTCAACCGTTTATCTTTTCCAGTGATGAAGACATGGATGTCTCATGTGGTGGGGTATGCAAAATGGGTCAACTTTGGACAACTCTATCTCCACTTCTGAAATAAACAACAACAAAAAAGTATTCATGAAAATATTTCCCTGCCGATGGACACCGGAAAGCGCAACCAAGGCAGGCCAAAAACAACGTGGCTGAGCTGGAAGAGATGTCTCTCATGGGACACGTTACAAGCTGTGGCCTCATCCAGGTGGACTAAGTACATGTTAGTAAATACGTGAAAATATTATTGTTACCGGCTCCAAAGGGTTATCATTACATTACGGTAACTGCAAAACATGGAGTACAAAACAGATTTTGCAACTTTTTAACTGCAGGTGTGTACGAGGCCTCACTGACTGCAGAGGGTGGAAGTGAAGAATTGCCGCGCATGGCTCTCACAGTGGAATGTTGGTTTGAATTTGATACAAAATGGCTGAGCTAGAAAGAAGCATATATTCTCAGGGTAGAAGAGGAAACAACAAAACAAAGACCAGAGATACAATAAACACACACCAAACGCACCAACTACAAAGACCGTAAGTGACAGAGCTCAGACTGTTACATCTGGTAGCGACGGACATCTTGTCCAAAGTGTTACCTCGGCGTGTAAGGACTTTGTGCTTTTCTTTCTAGTTGCCACACTGTGTTTTTCAGCCATCTGTCAAGAAAGATGTCTGTGTACTGCGTTCACCGCCTTTGTCTCATAAATTCAACTACTTTCATCCACAAGACTGCAGAGAATTGTCACTCGACGGAAATAGAGCCATTGTGTTTTTGTTTTTTCACAACAAAGCTCTTCCCATATCAAAACCGCAATGGATCTGTACGTACCTTGAAGTCTTAGCCATATTTAGAAATCATGTAAATCAAGCCCAGATTTTATACTGGAAAAGTTGTTGACTAGCATACATCAAGAGCTGTCAGAATAATGATGATGACTGGAGAGAAGCTTAACTATTTCCTTGCAGACTCATCAAGGAGGAAAGTAGATCTAGTCTGCACTTTGTTTGGATTACATGACATTGATTATGGAGGAACTATTAGGGTTGAATCATTTAATGGCATTCCTCGTAATGACTTTGGAAATTAGAGCCCCTGTGAGACTGATTTTGCCAATATTGGTCTAAGGATGGAAATGGCCACCTACTGACCGAATGTGTATGTACTGTACATGTATTTCATCGCAAAACTAAAAGTTTTGTGAAAGCAATACATAATTGCTCGGGGATTAAAAATACTGTGTCGGTACACTGCTCATGCAGACTGAAGCTGTGGATCAATAGGAAAAATGCATCTGGGATCACAACAGGAGAGACGGAGGACGAATCAATAGTAAGCACATTTCCAGGCATTGAAAGCGCCATTGACTATTTAATTAGGCCATTCTCTATAGAAAATAAAGGTGCATCAAAAAATCCTGATAAAGAACCATTGATAGCCCTTGATGTGACTCTTAGACAAATGTTGTATCCCAAATTGCACCCTATTCCCTTTAAAGTGCACTACTTTTGACCAGGGCCCAGAAGGCCATTTGGAAACAAGCAGCAGCTGCAGATGGGAAAACCATCACTGTTATTCATCATAATTGTATATATTCATTGTGATTTTACTCTTATTTCGAAAGTGGGAAATCCTCAGGGAGCAATGTGCGGTAAATGCATTTCAGAGGGTGTTTCAACTTCAATCAGCTAGCTGTACAGTGTCCATATTAGGACAGCCTCATATTTCTTAGTTATTATACGTTTAAAGAGGGAAGAGGGATGCCTGTCATATGGCCTGTTGTTTCATTGAGTCACTCAGACTGTGTTCATCACAACGCTCTCCTCCAGGCAAGGTGAGTACGGGTATCCTCACAGGGGTGTAACCCAAATATGGAGGGCTAAAGATAGAAAATGGCTTTTACTCCTCACAGTACCATCAAATTAGTGTGGAAGGAGGAGAAAAAGCACTTACGGCACTGAAGCCCACACTTCTGGGTGTTTGAGATTGCCTCATGATTACATCATTTATTTAGGTAAGGTTGTCTCCACTGACCTTGAAAGACCCCTCACGTTGTGCTGATATTTGAGTTAACAGGGGTTTATGGGAATTGAATGCCCCTGAACAGACTTCCTATTCTTGACCTCACAGAATGTGCTCTTCAACTTGTATCCTAATCAATATCCTTCTCAGTTCAGGTGAGGAGATTCTCGGAGAGAAAAAAGGAGTGAAAGATGGATTTGAAAAGTTTGGATGCTGCTTTGAACCCAGAAGCACAGGGAAACTCAAACTTGATCAAGCTTTTGATGGTGTGATTGCAGCTCGGTGAGCAGTCAGCAATACAGGAGTTTTATATCAAAAGAAAGGGAGTGACTAATATCCAATATTGAGAAAAGGCTGTTTGGCTTTGAATTTTGGCTAAAGTTAGCATTTGATGATAGCAGCCAGGTTAAACAAAACCAAATAATAGATTGCGGTCTCTCCTTGTCAAAAGACTGGGTAAGCAAACAAATATGTCATTTTGAAATTTAAAGGTGCAATATGCAGAAATTTCTCAGCCATTTCCTGGTTGCTAAAATTCTAATAGTTTGCCTAATTTCAGATTATGTGACAAAACAAGCAGTCATTGTGTAGAGAATCATTGTACCTTCTAAACCACTGTGAAATATATTTTCCATAAGCACAAATATTGTATTTTCAGCTGTTTGAAGCTGGTGTACAAAAACCTAAAGTAAAAGACGCAAAAACAAAACTTAAGAACAGGAAGCATAGAAATAGCGTACATAAAACAGATCTACCGCTTCTTAGACTTGCTTTCAATGCCAATGACAGATCTATAACTCACACTTCTATGTGAATTTGGTCAGGTTGCCCCAAAAGTTACATATTGCAGCTTTATGTAAATTATTCCTTTAAGTCATTAATTTGGTTGATCAAGTTCATTACTTCTAATTATCAGATATCTTTGTCTCTAAGTATTTTCGGAGACTTCTTCAAACACTAGGAGCTCAGAACATTGGTTTAGGAAGAGGCCATACCAGCACCCATTGCAGTGCCCCTCCATTGCCCCAAATTCCTCATACAGTAAATTCCACACATACAGAATAAGACTCCTGTCCTTTATTGAGATTTATTAATGGTTATCAACAGCATCTGACTTTCATAAATCCTCATCAACAGCCACGGGGTATGTTCAGAGCTACTAAATCAGTGTATTCATCCATAGATTTTAAATATTCAGACGAGTCCCTGGAGGCTTGAAGGCAATACAGGCTTATTTACTGCGACATATCAAACACACCTTGCATTTTAATTCCGAGACAGGCAAGAAGATGAAGCGTTATGTATCTTGTTCAAGCTGTATCAATCTTTCACTCCAGTTCACTTGGTTATTTAATAATGCCCTTGGACACTAAAACTGTCTTTATATAGAGGGATAGTAAAATATGGTCAAGAGTATGTTATATAGAGGGTTGTTCAAGTATGTTCAAGAGTGCTAGTATAGCAAATTGAGATTTCAGTTACTCCAAACAGAGGTCACGATCACTATTGATGATGACTTCCAACATTAAACATTTTGTAAATAGTCTATGTTTCCGAAGGTTCAAATGTAACCTTGTTTGTATTCTTGAATAGGCAGCATTTCTGTTCCATTTCCTGGAAATTATACATAATCTAATGCTGAGGAGACCTGATAACCTTCAGGGAATATTTGATGTGTGATGGACAAACATCTCCTCTGACGCAGATGCATGTTTCTCAGACTGATGCACTGTTCAACAATTTAATGTAGTTATTAGAGATCTAGATTGTGGCATACATGGGATACATCTAAAAGAACAGCTACATCCTTGACAGTTTGGAGGTTAGAGATGCTGACCTATAACCTGAGGGTTGCTGGGTCAAAGCCTGGGTCTGACTGGGGGAAATCTGTCAGGGATGTGAACCAGTAGTCCAAGGGTACTGGCATCAGGTATCACCTCCTGCCGTTGTGCCCTGGAGTAAGGCACTTAACCCCAAATCTGCCCTTTTTTATATTGAGGAATATTTAACTCTCTCTGTTCATAAGAGTAACAACATGAATTTGTGCATGAGGCAGAAGTAGTTTTGCCATCAGCTGGAAAACGGTGTCCCTTTTCGGTCAGTGTCAGAGGAAGAAAGGGAGAGCGGAGGGATGTTGAGAGGCGGACCCTCAGTCTGCTGCTCTCTACCTCCGCTGAAACTGACCATCAGATGCAGTCACCATCAGCACAGTAAAATAAAAATATGTATGCTCACTCAGCTGTGCCTCACAAGTAATACAATAATGGATCTATTACCAGTGTGATCATATAGCCTACCTAAAATTTTGAAATATAAAAATGGCCCAAACAACAATGCATTGGCAGGGCAATTCAAGCAAAGCCAATATGCGGTGAGAATGTATTGGGCCTATAGCTTACTGCACAAATCTCATTGCTACAGTACTGTTTTTAATTGGTTAATGTTGCATAGGCTTATGTTTTTTAAGTAATGTACAAAAAAAATCTGAGCCGTAGAGCTTGCATTTTGACTCAGAAAGTGATCTTGACTCAGAAAAGGTTGGTGACCACTGTTCTAGAGTTTATCCTGTTAACACTATCAACGTTTCTCTTTATTGTGGCAATTGTGATCTAATCAACGCAATATTAGCCACTTTCAATGCAACATACTGAAACAAAACGAACTATGCAAGAGACTTTGTTGTAGGCAGAACACATCGGAGTAGGATTCTATTGCATTAACATGCACGACTCAGCCCACAGAGTATGGATCTGTGCCATTTACTTTGAACTGGACTGTGTTTACAGCAGGAGTGGTCTTGAGTAGATGCACTTGTTTTGAGATCAAAGCGAGAGCTGCATGTAGCCACTTCTGCAAATTCATTGTGTTCATATCCTTTGCTAGTTAGTGCGTTATTAGCCCAGTTATAGATAATTTCTAGTCAACAATGGGGGAGTGGTTGCTTCCTACAAGAGCACAAAATGTGTGCATTTCTAGCCATCTTTGAAAAGCGAGTCAGGTAAAGAGCTTTTATTTGCCTTAAAGGGGCAGTGTTGTATTTTAAGACAGGCTTGAATAAGTTAAGTAGCCAAAAAGCAGAGGGTAGCATAATTTGTCTAATTCTCTGTAATAATGGTATGGGAATAATAATGCATTTTATTATGTAAAGGGGTTTCTTGCATCAAACAACACAACAACATTTTCAGTCACCTCCTTGTCTGAAGGACAAGTGGATAACAGGGTAATGTCAAGCCCTGCATGTGTTTTTCAAAAGTCTCATGGAATGTTGGCCTACATTGAACACCACACATTTTCTGCTACTGTAGGCTGAATGATAGAACAGCTATTTCCATGTTAAAATGTTATGGGATGCATTTTCTCCATTGTTTTTGATGGTAGGCCACTCTGGTAGGCCTACATTGTTATGAAATAGCCACAGTAGCCTACTCGGCCACTGTTAAAACTGTAACTTAAAGCAGGTACAGCCTCAGTGTTCACAGTAAACGTGCGCTGGAAGTTGTACAGAATTTTCACAACGTTCAAGTTTGCGCTCAGCAGACCTGAAATTTTCTCAGTGCCTAAACAAATTAGAGGGAACTTTGGCTATATCTAATTAAATGTCAATAGAAAAGCTACAGAAACAGAGGGTTTGCTGCCCTTCCAGCTGTAGAGTTTGTGCTACATCCCTGCGGCCATTCCCTCCCCTACCCTGGACGACGCTGGGCCAATTGTGCGCCGCCCCATGGGTCTCCCGGTCGCGGACGGCTACGACAGAGCCTGGATTCGAACCAGGATCTCTAGTGGCACAGCTAGCACTGCGATGCAGTGCCTTAGACCACTGCGCCACTCGGGAGGCCACGGGTTCTGAACCCTTGACTTTTTCCACATTTTGTTAGGTTACAGCCTTATTCTAAAATTGATTAGATAGCTTTTTCCCCTCATCAATACCCAATAATGACAAAGCAAAAACAGGTGTCGTATCGGGTGAATGCTGGCAATTATTGCTGTCAATCAAGGAGTCCGCTTAGGCTGCACCGTGTTAGAGGCTTTTATTAAAATCACGAGGTTACAGCATAAGTTACAGACCCGCAGTGTCTGGAGGAGCACCGTCCAAAATAATCTGAATGCTCCTGACCCTTCTTCGTTTTTCCCCCAGTATATATAAACTCCCCAAGATGTGGGTGGCTCCCTCTACTGTCCAATCCCCTGTCTACAACACACTTCCTGTCTGTTGTATGTGGCGTTACACTAAAACATTCCCTCTTGATACTAAAATTAACGTCCTCTCTGGTTCCACTTAAAACATTAACAACGTCATAATCTCAATACACGACACAGGTTTTTAGAAATTTTTGCAAAAGTATATATATATAAAAAAACTGAAATATCATATTTACATAAGTATTCAGACCCTTTACACAGTACTTTGTTGAAGCACATTCGGCAGCAATTACAGCCTCGAGTCTTCTTGGGTATGACGCTACAAGCTTGGCACACCAGTATTTGTGGAGCTTCTCCCATTCTTCTCTGCAGATCCTCTCAAGCTCTGTCAGGTTGGATGGGGAGCATTGCTGCACAGCTATTTTCAGGTCTCTACAGAGATGTTCGATCGGGTTCAAGTCCGGGCTCTAGATGGGCCACTCCAGGACATTCATAGACTTGTCCCGAAGCCAATCCTGCATTGTCTTGGCTGTGTGCTTAGGGTCGTTGTCCTGTTGGAAGGTGAACCTTCGCCCCAGTCTGAGGTCCTGAGCGCGCTGGAGCAGGTTTTCATCAAGGATCTCTCTGTACTTTCCTCCATTCATCTTTGCCTCGATCATGACTAGTCTTCCAGTCCCTGCTGCTGAAAAACATCCCCACAGCATGATGCTGCCACCACCATGCTTCCCCATAGGGATGGTGCCAGGTTTCCTCCAGATGTGACGCTTGGCATTCAGGCCAAAGAGTTCAATCTTGGTTTCATCAGACCAGAGAATCTTGTTTCTCATGGTCTGAGAGTCTTTAGGCGCCTTTTGGAAAACTCCAAGGGGGCTGTCATGTGCCTTTTACTGAGGAGTGGCTTCCGTCTGGTCACTCTACCATAAAGGCCTGATTGGTGGAGTGCTGCAGAGATGGTTGTCCTTCTGGAAGGTTCTCCCATCTCCACAGAGGAACTCTAGAGCTGTATCAGAGTGACCATCGGGTTTTTGGTCACCTCCCTGACCAAGGCCCTTCTCCCCCGATTGCTCAGTTTGTCTGGGCGGCCAGCTCTAGGAAGAGTCTTGGTGGTTCCAAACTTCTTCCATTTAAGAATGGAGGCGGCCACTGTGTTGTTGGGGACCTTCAATGCTGCAGAAATGTTTTTGTACCTTTCCCCAGATCTGTGCCTCGACACAATCCTGTCTCAGAGCTCTACAAACAATTCCTTCGACCTCATGGCTTGGTTTTTGCTCCGATATGCACTGTCAACTGTGGGACCTTATATAGACAGGTGTGTGCCTTTCCAAATCATGTCCAATCAATTGAATTTACCACAGGTGGACTCCAATCAAGTTGTAGAAACATCTCAAGGATGATAAATGGAAACAGGATGCACCTGAGTTCAATTTCGATTCTCATAGCAAAGGGTCTGAATACTTATGTAAAGAAAGTTAGATATTTTTTTTTTTTTACTAAATTTGCAAACATTTCTAAAAACCTTTTTTTGCTTTGTCATTATGGGGTATTGTATGTAGATTTGCTGAGGATTTTTATTTATTTAATCCATTTTAGAATAAGGCTGTAACATAACAAAATGTGGAAAAAGTCAAGGGGTCAGAATACTTTCCCGAAGGCACTGTACCTCCACTACACTACATTGATATGCATCGTGGGGATTAAGAAGTGAGTATACGCAAGGCCCACAAAGAATGTGGGTATATGGCATATACCAGCGTATACCTCCACTATACCATTGGGAGCTTGGTCAGATATAGGAGCCGAAGTCATGCTCCTTCATGACCAGTATCTGTGGCGAGATGGAGCCTGGAGCTGATCTACGCAGCCATACCCATCAGGCACAGAAGGTGATTACTAATAAGACAGTACATCACAAGAGTTTAGTAACATCACCCTTTCAATACATGTCACTCATCAACTCTTCCTCGTTTTTCTACCATTTAATCGAATAGTACTATCAAGAGGGGAGTGGCGAGACCCTGTGTATTCTTCAAACATGTCAGGGAACTCCGGTCTTATACGGGAGCGGGATGCTTTTAAGAAATCCCGCTATGACCTCTGACGAGCCATCAAACAGATAGCTAGATCGTAGGGTGTCCACCCACTCTGCTTCCTTATGTTAACATGTATTTGACCATGTTCTGAATCGTTCAGTGGCGTCTTTCTCTAACATATCATTAACATTATATCCACAAAGTTGGATTTCGTAACCTAATACATCCAATAGTAAACACAGAGCTCTGTTGACATAGCGGTGCAGGTTTCTCGTACCAACTTTTGAGGATTTTACATGTTGTGGTCGTCGTCTTCAAAGTTGTTTCTGCGGGTCGCAGAAAACAAAATTAGCATGACGAGCTGAATTAACTATAAAAGGCTTTGAATTAAAAAACGTTTTGTATACGCTCAGTGCGCCGTTGACATTTCACAGAGAGAAGCTCGTTTTTGTGAGAAATCTTCTAAAAATAACAGGAATTTCAAATGAAAATGAAAAGCGTATACTAAAATATGAAAATACTACATGTCATGTCTCAAAATCAACATCCATCTTACCTTTATATTGTTTTATGTCCTGCGGATTGGAGAAGAAAGATGACGATTTCAATGTGAAAGTGAACCTGTCAGGTAGCCGGTAGCCTTAAATCTTGCACAGAATCCAGCCAAGCTGACTCGATGCAATTTTCCAGATTTTTGACCTCTTTTTTAATCTGGCCTCCATTGATTTAGTCACCCTAATTCTGGCCATCCTACAAGGGTAAAAACTCAAATAACTTTTGAATGGGTTATGATAGACATGATCTTTGGACCATTGATTTTCTAAGAGGATTATCTACACAATTAACACCCAATTGGTCAAAAGTTGCGTTTTTGATTGGACACCCTATAGTTAGGCTAGCCAGCTGCAGCTATCCCCAAGCTATGCTAGCTATCTCCTGTCAGCTTGGCTAAACACAAGGTCAGTGCAGGCTTTAGCCTACACATAGAACTGAATTAGCTGACCATCGAGATGGCGAGTAAGGAGGGGAGAAGTCCTCAACTTCAAAACTTCTCTCCATAGCAAAGCTAGCTTAGTTTACCTTGCTGTCACTACTCACTACTGCCCTTGTTTTTGGTGATTTAAAGGCAAAGACTCACCCAAGAAACACCCACATCAAACCACACCCCTAACACAACTCTAGCTTGGCTTCAGTCATGGCCGCTAGCATTTCTTAATGAGCATTATGAAAACGAGGCCAAATCAGGACTGTTCTATGATGATTCCGTTTAAAATATATGTATATATATATATATTTTAAAATCCATTTTGGGCCCTTCAATCTTATTAAGCTGGTCATCCAAGCCCTACTGCAGCTGTGCTCCTGAATGACTGTGCATTCACCACCACCCTGATCCCTGTACAGATCATGGTCCTCCTACCCACCTCTGACGTTTCAGTAGACGGAGATCTTGGTGCCAGATAACATCAGACACACACACACACACACACACACACACACACACACACACTTTCTCCTGCGCCCTCACTTATCTCTATACGTGTGGTTCTTCTGCTTTTACTCTAACACACATTTAGCCTCAGGCAGCCAGGAGAGGTTATGTGGAGGATGGTGGTCAGGGTCAAACGTGATGCAGTTTAGAGCAGGCGTCTTGGGAAAGATCACTGTTAATTTGTATCTCCATTTAAATTGGTGTTCCAGAAGGGCAAACAACCACAAGCTCGCCATGACCCCAGGGACACTTTTGATTGGCTCTTGTACTGCTTCTCTGGGTGTTCCTCATCCAAACATGGATGTCAATGTTCATGTCAGTTATTTTAGTACATTTTAATAGTAATGTCAATATTAGGATGGCAAAGATCATACTCATAAATTTTTTTTGTGTAATACACAAATCAAGCATATCCTCCAAAGTTCACGAAATATACAGTCAGGTCCATAATTATTGGCACCCTTGAAAAAGATGAGCAAAAAATATAGAAAAATTATAATAAATTATATTATTTTATACTAATACAGTAATAGTAATAGACTGAGATGGCCATGGTAAAAAATCCACAAAGAAATGGCCACAAAATCAACATTTTGCAATAGCCATCTCAGTCTCCGTACTTGAACCCCATTGAAAACCTGTAGTTTGAATTGAAGTGGGCAGTCCATAAGAGCAGACAAAGGATATTAAGGATCTGGAAAGATTCTGTATGGAGGACTGGTCTAAGATCCCTCCCAAAGTGTTCTCCAATCTCTTTTTTTATTTTTTTTTTCATTTATTTTTTCTCACCTTTATTTAACCAGGTAAGCCAGTTGAGAACACGTTCTCATTTACAACTGCGACCTCATAAAACATTTGTAAAAAAGGCTCAGTGTTGTTATCCTCGCAAAGGGAGGGTACTAGAGTATTGAAACGAGGGGTGCCAATAATTTTGACCCCTATCCTTTTTTGACTTTTATATTACTTGTTAAACATAATCTGTGCAATTGAATTACTATAAAATAATATAATTTGCAGATTGACTACAATATAGCTCAGTATTTGTATTATCTATTTTATAGTCTTTTTTGCTCATCTTTATCAAGGGTGCCAATAATGATGGACCTGCCTGTATATGCATTTAAATGATTTTTTGTTTGAAAAGTTGCCTCTGCTCCGACTGATCCATACCTAATTTCATCAGGCCATTGTGTTACGTAACACGTAATTCAAGAGGGAAGAATTCCAGTCTTACAAACCCCATTAATGTAACATATCCCAGCCATGAGGTAATACAAGAAAAGGAGTCGGGTAATATATTTTGGATGAATTACAATATAAGTGTGTGCATTATAAAGTCTGGACCCCAATTCCCAGATTAGTTGTTGAAATTAAATTAAATGAGTTCTAATTGACTGGGCTTGTTGTGATTAAAGAATGGAATAATGGAAGAACCCTGAGTAACTTCTCGGAAAACTGAAATGAATGGGGAGCTCCATCATGCCGATGCATTCTCCTTAGTAGGGGGGGGACGCCATCCCACATCCCACATCTAAAATTCACGGTAGACATTGTCGCATTTGTAAAATAATCAAGTTATAATGTATCTATTAGAATAATTACGAAGCAGATCTGATTTAATTATAATGTTGAAAAGGCGTGTAGAGAGAGAGAGCCAAGTTATGCGTAGATGAGTCTGTGTGTGTGTGTCTCTGGGTTGCAACGGTTCAGTTACTTTGTCGTGTTTACTGTCATGGTGGAGCACATCCTTTTCGAGCTAATGGAGGATGCTTTTGGAGGTTTTTGAAAATGAAGACGCTGCTTTTTGGCCTTTTAATTGTTCCTCCAGACTCTTGATGGAAGAAAATGTGTCTGTGAAAATAAAGTGAAATGTAATGTCTCGTGACATTATGACTTGGGGGTTGGCTGTGTGTCAGTGGACACTAATGAATTGGCACTGTCAGTGGTGTGAACTCTGGACCCGGCAGAGAGCATGTGCTTAGTGGCCGTGCTGAAGCATGTCAGCGAGCCGGGCCAAGTGAAGTGGTAAGATAGAATAAGAGAAGAAGAAGAAAAAATAAAATAATGGGGAGCAAAACACCTTATTCGTTGGCCATTTTAAGATCAGTGATGGGATCAGTTAGCTCTAGCAGATGGCCCATGAATGTGGGGGTTTCGTTCTCACTGCATGCACCGGTTATCTCTGTCTTGTCACAGACGCCTATAGACCGTGATGAGTAAACTTTATATCATTTGGCTTGCTACCAAGATGCATCTCTCTCTCTCTCTCTCTCTCTCTCTCTCTCTCTCTCTCTCTCTCTCTCTCTCTCTCTCTCTCTCTCTCTCTCTCTCTCTCTCTCTCTCTCTCTCTCTCTCTCTCTCTCTCTCTCTCTCATTTCCTATTCCACCCATCTCTCGTCAGCTACCTGAGGGCAGACATCCCACTAAGTAACAGACCAATAGACCAGGCGTGACAATAACTATTTCCTCCTGATTCCTGCTTACAAGCAAAAACTCAAGCTTATAGCGTCATACCCAAGAAGACTCAAGATTGTAATCGCTGCCAAAGGTGCTTCAACAAAGTACTGATTAAAGGGTCTGAATACTTATGTAAATGTAATATTTCAGTTTTTTTTAAATACATTTGCAAACATTTCTAAAAACCTGTTTTTGCTTTTCCATTATGGGATATTGTATTTAGATTGATGAGGGAAAAAACAATTAAATCAATTTTAGAATAAGGCTTTTACATAATAAAAATTAGGAAAAAGTCAAGGGGTCTGAATACTTTCCGAATGCACTGTCTTCCTCAATTACCTTGTACTCCTGCACATCGACTCTGTACTGGTACCCCATGTACAGTGGGGGAAAAAAGTATTTAGTCAGTCACCAATTGTGCAAGTTCTCCCACTTAAAAAGATGAGAGAGGCCTGTAATTTTCATCATAGGTAAACGTCAACTATGACAGACAAAATGAGATTTTTTTTCTCCAGAAAATCACATTGTAGGATTTTAATGAATTTATTTGCAAATTATGGTGGAAATAAGTATTTGGTCAATAACAAAAGTTTCTCAATACTTTGTTGTATACCATTTGTTGGCAATGACACAGGTCAAACGTTTTCTGTAAGTCTTCACAAGGTTTTCACACACTGTTGCTGGTATTTTGGCCCATTCCTCCATGCATATCTCCTCTAGAGCAGTGATGTTTTGGGGCTGTCGCTGGGCAACACGGACTTTCAACTCCCTCCAAAGATTTTCTATGGGGTTGAGATCTGGAGACTGGCTAGGCCACTCCAGGACCTTGAAATGCTTCTACGAAGCCACTCCTTCGTTGCCCGGGCGGTGTGTTTGGGATCATTGTCATGCTGAAAGACCCAGCCACGTTTCATCTTCAATGCCCTTGCTGATGGAAGGAGGTTTTCACTCAAAATCTCACGATACATGGCCCCATTAATTCTTTCCTTTACACGGATCAGTCGTCCTGGTCCCTTTGCAGAAAAACAGCCCCAAAGCATGATGTTTCCACCCCCATGCTTCACAGTAGGTATGGTGTTCTTTGGATGCAACTCAGCATTCTTTGTTCTCCAAACACGACGAGTTGAGTTTTTACCAAAAAGTTCTATTTTGGTTTCATCTGACCATATGACATTCTCCCAATCCTCTTCTGGATCATCCAAATGCACTCTAACAAACTTCAGACGGGCCTGGACATGTACTGGCTTAAGCAGGGGGACACGTCTGGCACTGCAGGATTTGATTCCCTGGCGGCGTAGTGTGTTACTGATGGTAGGCTTCGTTACTTTGGTCCCAGCTCTCTGCAGGTCATTCACTAGGTCCCCCCGTGTGGTTCTGGGATTTTTGCTCACCGTTCTTGTGATCATTTTGACCCCACGGGGTGAGATCTTGCGTGGAGCCCCAGATCGAGGGAGATTATCAGTGGTCTTGTATGTCTTCCATTTCCTAATAATTGCTCCCACAGTTGATTTCTTCAATCTAAGCTGCTTACCTATTGCAGATTCAGTCTTCCCAGCCTGGTGCAGGTCTACAATTTTGTTTCTGGTGTCCTTTGACAGCTCTTTGGTCTTGGCCATAGTGGAGTTTGGAGTGTGACTGTTTGAGGTTGTGGACAGGTGTCTTTTATACTGATAACAAGCTCAAACAGGTGCCATTAATACAGGTAACGAGTGGAGGACAGAGGAGCCTCTTAAAGAAGAAGTTACAGGTCTGTGAGAGCCAGAAATCTTGCTTGTTTGTAGGTGACCAAATACTTATTTTCCACCATAATTTGCAAATAAATTCATAAAAAATCCTACAATGTGATTTTCTGGATTTCTCAATTTGTCTGTCATAGTTGACGTGTACCTATGATGAAAATTACAGGCCTCTCTCATCTTTTTAAGTGGGAGAACTTGCACAATTGGTGGCTGACTAAATACTTTTTTCCCCCACTGTATATAGCCAAGTTATCGTTACTCATTGTGTATTCATTATTATTATTACATTATACTATTATTATTATTATTATTATTATTATATTATTATTATTCATTATTTGTGTTATCTTTCCATTATTATTCTATTTGTCTCTCTGCATTGTTGGGAAGGGACCATAAGTATTTTACTGTTATTCTACACCTGTTGTTTACAAAGCATGTGACAAATAGAATTTAATTTGATTTGACAAATGCTCATTTAAAACGGCTAACTTGTCAGGGAGACAGAGGGAAAGGAGACTGGTAGTGTGATGAATTAAAGGCATACTAATGAAGAAAGAAGGAATGAACAAAGAGACACCAGAGAGGGGAGATAAAGAGGAGAGCGGGAGAGAGAAAGAGTCCTCTTAGGAAAGTGGCTGGATAGTTCTTAATGGTGAGTGAGAGGGCTTCGGGGTGGCTCTATCTAGAGAATTGCCACCCCTGAAACTAGGCTACAAACCCTACTGTTGGATGTAAGCACCACATCTTACAGAATGTATTTACAATACATTGGATGGGTGTTGACCAACACTGTAAGGCATTCACTCAGTTGTCAATCAATATAATGTTAAAGAATGATAAATGTGTAAGTTAGTTATGCAATGTTATTTTTGATGGTCTGTAGTTAGAAAAAAGGCCTGATGCAAAACTTTTGAAATGGCGACAAAACAAAATAAGCTAGACAAGTTGGGATATTTTTGTGTCGGTAAAATTAATGATGTGAGAAATGGCGATGGAAATGTTTTTATGTGCAAATATTGATATAATAACCATCATATCAAAGTAAACTTGGGGTCACGCTATGATATGTTGTCCTTCCACTACGACTCGGGAAAGCATGCAATTTATTAGGCTACAGATTAAATAAGTTACGATGAACACAGGGTGGTGAAAATGCAGGGGATAAGCTTGATGGTGACATGATGATCTTTTGGTGACATGATGATCGATGCTTGGCTGCCATTAATCAAATAAAAATGATATTGCTCTTTTGTCCATAATAATCTCATCATGTAGGTAGCCTACCCGCACTGTGTTTGTGAGCTGTTGGCTAGAGTGCACGTGCCAACACCAGAGTGGGCACATTTGCTATATAACGCAATTGTTTTGGCGACAAAACTGTCAGGAGAGTTGGAAATACGATGGAAACCCATTCAAGTTGTATTTTTTATTTGGTACATGGGAATTTAACCGCAAAAGTAACTTTTATGTGCACTACATCATCACGCACAGCCTTTTATCCGCAACAAGTCAATATTATGGAAATACATCTCTGGTGGGAAAATGCACATATTGTTTTTATGCAGATTTTAGAATGTTCGCATGTCAACAATTGGATAGAAACCTAGCTATAGACGTAATTTTCTCCTCTCAAAACTTTCCCCCTTCTCCCTGAGAAAGTTTGAAGCGAACGGATGGGCGGGGCAGCTGTTGGTTCCGGCGAGCGCTGAGCAAGCGTCTCAGGACAGAGGTTACTCTCTGCATTGCATCCCAGTCACACAATGCACGCGGGGCTCCGCCATATGAATTCAATTTTCATTACCCACTCTAATAAATGCGGTGTGAATCCTGAGAGGCCGTGGTTTGCAAAAAATGAATCTGGAACATGAATAAACGATGTCCCACTGGAGGGTGGGCTCCTCCTTTGTGAGCGAAGATTGACTCCTCCAAGATAGGACACAACAGCCACAAGGAACGGAAACAGAAATAGAAGCCCGAAAGGCGCTCCGCTCACATTGCAGACTTTCTGTATAGCAATCTATCCCCCCACCCCACCCAACCAATCTGTGAAGCTGTATATCATAATAATACATATTATATGCAGTGTGACTGCAAGCCTTCCTAGCTATCAAATTCCCCCAGAGGTCAGCACTTGTATTATTCCAACAACATAGGGGATCTTAGACACAGAAGCTTTCTGTCATCGCTCGCCCGCTCTCTGCGTCTTTTCCCTCTGCCAGTCAGCGACATTCACTGCTTTGTGTTTGTTTTTGACTTATTAGAAATTACCAGCTTGCTTTAAAGAGGTTGAAATTGAATGAGATTGATTCATTTTTCACTCTACTCCTAATGTAACAGTGATCTATCAATGACTGTGTTTCATTCCACAACAAGTAAACCTGGGTAATTATATAAAAACAATACCTTTTTCTACTGTCCTACGGTGATCTATCAATGATGGTACTTCACTCGACAACAGGTAAACCTTGGTAACTCCCTCACAGAATACAACTAGCATCCAATATACAGTTACCACTAAACATGATACTATGCACAGAGGTCTAAACACTTTATTTACATTTTAGTCATTTAGCAGACGCTCTTATCCAGAGCAACTTACAGTTAGTGAGTGCATACATTTCTTCATACTGGTCCCCCGTGGGAATCAAACCCACAACCCTGGCGTTGCAAGCGCCATGCTCTACCAACTGAGCTACACGGGAGAAGCCACCGGTGTGTCCTCAAAGAGGACTATTAGATAGACCATTGAGCTCTCCCTCCTCTCCTTCCTCTGCAGCAGATGGGGTGGTGGTCTGTGATCTGTGGAGGCAATTTTGTGCATGGCTGCCATGCCACGTCCTGGTGTGACATCTCATGCTGGTATCCGGGCTGTACCCTGACCTTCAGACACCACTGATGTGCAGCTGTCTGGCTGGGGAAGCACACACACTCTGAGGGGTGGGAATGAAAAAAAAAAAAGGTTTTGGTTAGCGACTTTTGTGTTAGCACTATTGGGAGATAGACACAATAGTGATTAGCGAGGCTGGTAATTGATAAGTGTTAGTGTTGTGTTATCTGGCTGGGGAAGCACACACTATTGGGGGGAAGAATACAAACAGGTTTGTGTTAGCGACTTTTGTGTTAGCACCCTTTTGTGTTAGCACCATTGGGAGATGCACAATGTAGTGATTAACCAAAGGGTGATAACTGATAAAAAACGTGTGTTGTAGTGTTTGTGTTGTGTTGTGCTGGGAAAAAATTCTAATGCATCTCTGAGGATTGGAGTAATATTGTTCCCTGACTTTCACCTGAGCAAGTGATAGGGACTGAGAAGAAATATGAATACCAAAGGGGAGGATTGTATGAACAATAGCTACTTATAAGTGTTTCACAATGTAAAATCTCTAATCTGGACATATGAAACCTTTTGTGGTTTTTGAATCTAGTCATTTGCAATTATTACATTTCATTTACATTTTAGTCATTTAGCAGACGCTCTTATCCAGAGCGACTTACAGTTAGTGAATACATATTTATTTTATACTGGCCCCCCGTGGGAATCGAACCCACAACCCTGGCATTGCAAACGCCATGCTCTATCAACTGAGCTACATCCCTGCCGGCCATTCCCTCCCCTACCCTGGACGACGCTGGGCCAATTGTGCGCCGCCCATGAGTCTCCCGGTCACGGCCGGCTGCGACAGAGCCTGGATTTGAACCAGGATCTCTAGTGGCACAGTTAGCACTGCGATGCAGTGCCTTAGACCACTGCGCCACTCAGGAGAATTATCAAGAGATTTAACTGATTACTTTACACATCCAGAGAATGTTTTGATATATATGAAAAACCAGGCTCATAAACTGTCCGTGTTCAAGTGAATGCTGCCTATACTCTCCCAGTGATTTCACAGAATTATGTTCTATTTCTGTAGAAGACGATAATGAGTGTAAATTGTTACATGTTCTCTCCTCGTTTTCTCTGCATTTCTTTCCATTCTTTGACATATGGGAAACACCAGTGATACATATAGGATGATACATACAGACGGTTTACCATAGGTATAAATAGCTATGGCTTACCGTAGTCTATGCATATTGTCATGACATTTCAAATCATAGTGGGTTGATAGCTGTGGATGGTAACCTATGCCCTAGTGCACATTTCCATCTTGACTTTCTGGGAAATGTGATTACAGACAAGACTAACACTTCAGCTTCTTCACTGGTATTGTACAGCCTGTCATATACACACACGCGAGTGCACACACACGCACACAGCCCGCCACGTTCCACACAAACACTTGCTATTTATTGGGGCAGAGTGGGAGGGCACATAACATGACACTCAAAGAGACACTTCCTCCGTGGGGAGAGATCGCCTCTAATTACTAGTGGGATTGACAGTCAGCCCCATCCTGTCCAGGGGGAGCCCAAAACAAATGAGAGAATAATTGTAAGAAGCGCTTGGCTTCCTGTCTGCAACTGCATACAGACCGAGGGAGGCTGTGTGGTGTTTGTACAACGAATGGGCAAAGACAAACACCAAGGCAGCAAATTTTGACTTATTCATACATGTTCTGAACAACAGCCCTGTAAATTTTTTGGGCCGTCGTATATATTGTGTTGAGGTTGATATTTGTTTGGAAATGTCCATCAAGTGTTATAATCACTATGGCATACTGTGTAACCTAGAATATACAGTTCCAAACAAATAAAAGGAAACACATTTTCTTGGTCGAATTGGCTGCAGTATTATTCAGCAGTTGTATTGTAACATAATGCATCTTCCTAGACCAGGGGTATTCAAATCTTACCCAGAATACTGCTGGTTTTCTACCTGATAATTAATTGCACACACTTGGTGTCCTAGGTCTAAATGATTAGAGGGGAATAATTTTTAAAAAGCAGTGGAACTGATTAGAATTTGAGGGTCCTAGACTATCAACTATCCATACTATCAATGCATAACAACTTCTCTCTAAATCACAATAACCCTCCAAAAACCAACAACAAACCTATTGTAAAATGGTCTCAAAGGTAAGTATTTCCTGGCAGCCCAATTTAGCAGAGACCTCTGTGTTACAACATGTCAACTCTCAGAGCCTGGATGTGGATGGTTGGAGGGTATAAGAGGCAGTGCTGCTGTACTATCCTGTCTCCGACATGGAGGTGTGTTTGTATGTGTGTGTGTGTGTGTGTGTGTGTGTGTGTGTGTGTGTGTGTGTGTGTGTGTGTGTGTGTCTGTCTGTCTGTCTGTCTGTCTGTCTTTGTGTGCATGTGTGTGGAAGCAATGCTGCTATACCATCCTGTATCAGACAGTGAGTGTGTGTGTGTGTGTGTGTGTGTGTGTGTGTGTGTGTGTGTGTGTGTGTGTGTGTGTGTGTGTGTGTGTGTAAAGCCCCGGCTGGCGGACTAACTTGTTACAGAGATGACAGCCTGTTTTGTTTCACTACATAGTAGCTCTCCCTGACAGTCTTTCAGTCCAGAGCCAGGAGCCAAACTAACAGAGGAGGTAACAATGCCAGATATCTCAGGATCTTCACTCGCTCTCTGAGATGTTGGAGGACCAACAGCTTTGATGTTTGGCCTCACTGCTTTGCTTTTTTATCCTTGGGTGGTGAACCGTGAGTGAGGATTTGTGGTAACAGTATGAGTCCTATAGTTTAAGCATGTATTGGGTACATCCTTTTGGTTTCCTCATGTGGAAGGTGTACATTTACCTGACCTTCATGTTACCGATATTGCTGATTTAAACAATAACATATAGACTGAGTGCAAAATATAAATTAAATACCATATCAATAGCACCATGTACTTCCTTGGTAGTGACTGCTGTGCGCCAGAGGACACTCTTGCAGATGCACCAAAAACACACCTGCAAGTCACCCATAATTCAAGTCCACGCTCGGAAAAAAATTCATTCGGCAGCCCAGATGATCCAACAGGCAGAGCTGGTAGTATAAATACCACAAACGTGCTGGACTAAATAATAACACTATAGCTAGTATTCATCCTCAGAGTTTTTAGGGGCTCAGATTGGCTTTTCTCAAATACCGCTTAGCTATTTCAATAACTTACGGCTGCGTTGGTTCTGACAAACTATGAACATGAGGGTTTTCAGACATTTGTATCTAACCAGACTATAGGTGGATTGGTTCATCAGAACCATAATAATACAGTCCAAATATGTCTGCCTATGGTGTCCATATTAGGACAGCCTCAGAGTTGTAAGGAGGGCGTGAATCCTTAATTACTAGATTGAGCCATATCCAGGTTTCCTTCCTTTATCAGTTCTTTCAGTGATGTCCAAGATGAAAGCGATCTCTCTCCTCCCCTCATCCCTCATTCTTTGACCAAAGCTATTCTTCCCCCTCCAGGATATCCTGACATCTACTGTATGCTACCTCCCCAAAGCAGTTGGAACAGGTTGTGGATAAAATATTGATGCCTGAAGCCGGTAATTAAGCTATAATAGGATGAGGTAGACGAACCCAGTCCAAATGATGGGAGAGAGGGTCACATGGGGCCGAGAAAGGTGTGCCGTGGCATCTAACGTGGGGACATCAGAGCATCACTCTTGTTATTTTTATAAGGTCAACTCAATTATGTGGCGACCCCAGGTAATTATTCAATATGCAAAGTTAATAAACACTGGAAGGGATGCTGCTACTGATACCTCCGAGAGGGACTTTGTCACTTGCAATTGAAATTCGGGCCTGACTCAGAGGTACAGAGATGCTGAAAATAGAAGACAGGTAATGATCTATTGCTTAAGAGAGAACGGCGGGAGAAAAAAGGAGCTTGTCAGGGTGTTGAGAGGGAGGGATGGTTATTTAGCAACTTCTTTTTCCACATCTGTGTTCAAAAACAAAGGGAAGAACAAATGAAAGTACCTCTGGAATTACTGAGGGAGCTGGCACACTTGTTTTCTGCACTCACTGTTGGAATAAAACATTTGTCGGCAAGTATTTTATTCTAACCCTCCTCCCTTTGCCATTTCGCATTCTTCACCCAGTGACATACAGTGCTTTTTTTCCGGTGGAATTCCAAATGACAAATACTGCACATTTATATAAAGTTGAGAGGTGGTATATAGAACACAGACCCTTAAGTCTTTATTAAAATCCCAATGGGAAGATGGTGAATGAGGGTATCCTGGGATAAGTTACGCAATACGTGTATAAATCATGCAAATGTGATGTATTGAATATGACTTCATCATCAGAGTGTTGTACATTTGTCATTTCTTAATAGTTAGAATATTGGGGTTGATAGTAGGCACTGTCATCCCCTCGAGCAGCCCACTTCACCAGCATTTTTTGAATACTGAAGACCCCCCCCTGTAAGATGTATTGTTTGTGTCACTGCCATTTTTTTGTATTTTTTTGGGGGGGGCGGGTAGATCAGCTTAATATTGCAGATAGATTGTAACTTCCATCAATGTAATTGTCTGCATCACTTCCAATCCCCCATGTTTATATATATATATATACATACATACACATATACACACATACACACACACATACAGTGGGGAAAAAAAGTATTTAGTCAGCCACCAATTGTGCAAGTTCTCCCACTTAAAAAGATGAGAGAGGCCTGTAATTTTCATCATAGGTACACGTCAACTATGACAGACAAAATGAGAAAAAAATATACATAAAATCACATTGTAGGATTTTTTATGAATTTATTTGCAAATTATGGTGGAAAATAAGTATTTGGTCAATAACAAAAGTTTCTCAATACTTTGTTATATACCCTTTGAGGAGGGTTGAGATCTGGAGACTGGCTAGGCCACTCCAGGACCTTGAAATGCTTCTTACGAAGCCACTCCTTCGTTGCCCGGGCGGTGTGTTTGGGATCATTGTCATGCTGAAAGACCCAGCCACTTTTCATCTTCAATGCCCTTGCTGATGGAAGGAGGTTTTCACTCAAAATCTCACGATACATGGCCCCATTCATTATTTCCTTTACACGGATCAGTCGTCCTGGTCCCTTTGCAGAAAAACAGCCCCAAAGCATGATGATTCCACCCCCATGCTTCACAGTAGGTATGGTGTTCTTTGGATGCAACTCAGCATTCTTTGTCCTCCAAACACGACGAGTTGAGTTTTTACCAAAAAGTTCTATTTTGGTTTCATCTGGCCATAGACAGATTTTTCCACCTAGAACTTCGGCTCGGACATGTACTGGATTAGAACCAGCGACCTTTCGGTTACTGGTACAACGCTCTTAACCACTAAGCTACGCTGCCGCCCCCGTGTGGTTCTGGGATTTTTGCTCACCGTTCTTGTGATCATTTTGACCCCACGGGGTGAGATCTTGCGTGGAGCCCCAGATCGAGGGAGATTATCAGTGGTCTTGTATGTCTTCCATTTCCTAATAATTGCTCCCACAGTTGATTTCTTCAAACCAAGCTGCTTATCTATTGCAGATTCAGTCTTCCCAGCCTGGTGCAGGTCTACAATTTTGTTTCTGGTGTCCTTTGACAGCTCTTTGGTCTTGGCCATAGTGGAGTTTGGAGTGTGACTGTTTGAGGTTGTGGACAGGTGTCTTTTATACTGATAACAAGTTCAAACAGGTGCCATTAATACAGGTAACGAGTGGAGGACAGAGGAGCCTCTTAACGAAGAAGTTACAGGTCTGTGAGAGCCAGAAATCTTGCTTGTTTGTAGGTGACCAAATACTTATTTTCCACCATCATTTGCAAATAAATTCATTAAAAATCCTACAATGTGATTTTCTGGATTTTTTTTTCTAAATTTGTCTGTCATAGTTGACGTGTACCTATGATGAAAATTACAGGCCTCTCTCATCTTTTTAAGTGGGAGAACTTGCACAATTGGTGGCTGACTAAATACTTTTTTTCCCCACTGTACAATGGGGAAAAAAACACCAATTGTGCAAGTTCTCCCACTTAAAAAGATGAGAGAGGCCTGTAATTTTCATCATAGGTACACGTCAACTATGACAGACAAATTGAGGAAAAAAATCCTGAAAATCACATTGTAGGATTCTTTATGAATTTATTTGCAAATTATGGTGGAAAAAAAGTATTTGGTCACCTACAAACAAGCAAGATTTCTGGCAATGATTGTTTTGTTGGCAATGACACAGGTCAAACGTTTTCTGTAAGTCTTCACAAGGTTTTCACACACTGTTGCTGGTATTTTGGCCCATTCCTCCATGCAGATCTCCTCTAGAGCAGTGATGTTTTGGGGCTGTCGCTGGGCAACACGGACATTCAACTCCCTCCAAAGATTTTCTATGGGGTTGAGATCTGGAGACTGGCTAGGCCACTCCAGGACCTTGAAATGCTTCTTACGAAGCCACTCCTTCGTTGCCCGGGCGGTGTGTTTGGGATCATTGTCATGCTGAAAGACCCAGCCACGTTTCATCTTCAATGCCCTTGCTGATGGAAGGAGGTTTTCACTCAAAATCTCACGATACATGGCCCCATTCATTCTTTCCTTTACACGGATCAGTCGTCCTGGTCCCTTTGCAGAAAAACAGCCCCAAAGCATGATGTTCCACCCCCATGCTTCACAGTAGGTATGGTGTTCTTTGGATGCAACTCAGCATTCTTTGTCCTCCAAACACGACGAGTTGAGTTTTTACCAAAAAGTTCTATTTTGGTTTCATCTGACCATATGACATTCTCCCAATCCTCTTCTGGATCATCCAAATGCACTCTAGCAAACTTCAGATGGGCCTGGACATGTACTGGCTAAAGCAGGGGGACACGTCTGGCACTGCAGGATTTGAGTCCCTGGCGGCGTAGTGTGTTACTGATGGTAGGCTTCGTTACTTTGGTCCCAGCTCTCTGCAGGTCATTCACTAGGTCCCCCCGTGTGGTTCTGGGATTTTTGCTCACCGTTCTTGTGATCATTTTGACCCCACAGGGTGAGATCTTGCGTGGAGCCCCAGATCGAGGGAGATTATCAGTGGTCTTGTATGTCTTCCATTTCCTAATAATTGCTCCCACAGTTGATTTCTTCAAACCAAGCTGCTTACCTATTGCAGATTCAGTCTTCCCAGCCTGGTGCAGGTCTACAATTTTGTTTCTGGTGTCATTTGACAGCTCTTTGGTCTTGGCCATAGTGGAGTTTGGAGTGTGACTGTTTGAGGTTGTGGACAGGTGACTTTTATACTGATAACAAGTTCAAACAGGTGCCATTAATACAGGTAACGAGTGGAGGACAGAGGAGCCTCTTAAAGAAGAAGTTACAGGTCTGTGAGAGCCAGAAATCTTGCTTGTTTGTAGGTGACCAAATACTTATTTTCCACCATAATTTGCAAATAAATTCATAAAAAATCCTACAATGTGATTTTCTGGAAAAAAAATTCTCATTTTGTCTGTCATAGTTGACGTGTACCTATGATGAAAATTACAGGCCTCTCTCATCTTTTTAAGTGGGAGAACTTGCACAATTGGTGGCTGACTAAATACTTTTTCCCCACTGTGCATACATACATACATACACATACATATCCTTTAAAAAATATATATATTCCCCTTTATTACTTTCCAACCCCGCCACCCTTTCCCCACTTGGAGTAAACTAGTGAAAAACAACGCCTAGGCCTCTACTTCCAGCCCATACTCAACATCTACATTTTATGGACACAGTCAATTTTACAGTAATTACATTTTGTTTGTTCTTTCTCCTGAACATCTTCTACTCTCAACCGCTCCGATCATTTTCATGATGTCCATCCGGTTTGCTTCTATATGCCATATCTTTCTAACTGTGCTCCTTCACAAAAGCTCCCAACCTACAACCCATACACTTATTATGGACACAGTGTGCCTACATTATTAGTTATCTTGTTATTGTTTGTTGTTAGTTGTTATTAGTCCCACCCTTCAAATCCATTCAACATCTCCCATCTATCTTTTAACACCATCCATATAGGATTTCTATTTGCCATATATATTTCAACTGTACTGTGATGTCTTACAAAAGTTCTGAACCTTTCTATTCTCATTGTTTCTACAGATTGTGAATTGAAAATAAACATTTTTGCTAATAGTATTATTATGTTATTGATCGATTGACTATGACTTTTCAGATCACCCAGTAGTGCTATCTGCAGGGTTAGCTCCAGGTGAATATTGCAATCCATTAGCCATTCCTGGACCTGTGTCCAAAAACAAGCTACAAATGGACAGTACCAAAACAAATTATCTAATGATTCTGTCTCTTCGCAGCAAAATCTGCAGAGCTGGGAAGATTGTATCCCCCATATAAGTAACATTCTATTGGTAGCAAGAATTTTATATAATAATTTAAATTGAAAGATTCTAAGTTTTGAATCCGGTGTCGTTTTGCGTATCAGTTCATAAACACTATGCCATGGGATCGGTACGTCAAAAATCTCTTCCCAACTATTTTGCAATCTATATGGGACGGCTGTCAATCCTTTGGTCCTTAAATGAAACTGATATACCTTTTTATTTATCACAGTTTTCCTTAACCAATTATGTTCTTTAATGCAAGGCCAACAGACAAGTTCCTTACTTTCTCCTCCAACTTTCCTCTTCCATTTTTGTGGTAAGGCTGCAAATATTTGGTTGTAATTTTGGGTAGAGCAGACATTTCAATATGTTTTTGTTAGCTGCATGTGCGACATAACTCCACCAGTCCTATCGATGATATCATTTACAAAGATTATACCTTTTTTAAACATTTTGTCAAAAAAAAGAAGGTTTTTTGTCAATTAGTATATTTGAGTTTAACCACAATATTTGTTGCATTATTTGTTCTGTCGTTTCTGGAGGATTAAATTGAAATTGCAACAAACTTTCTATGGCTTGTTTTAGAAATAGTGATATCTGGGAGATGATTTCCTTTTCAAATAACTGAAAGTGAGTGGTTGTAATCTGAATTAAGGGAAAAAGGCCATTCTTGAACATTGGGTGAGACAATCTTACTAATTTGCTAGATAACCAGTTCGGATTTAAGTATAACTTTTATATGACTGAAGCTTTTAGTGATAGGTCTAATGCTTTAATATTTAATAATTTCTGTCCTCCGAATTCATATTCATTATATAAATAGGCCCGTTTAATTTTGTCTGGCTTGCCGTTCCAAATAAAATGGAATATATTTTTCTCATATAATTTAAAAAACTGTTCGCTATGCGTAGGCAAGACCATAAGCAAATAGGTAAACTGGGATAATACTAAAGAGTTAAACAGGGTGATTTTTCCACAAATTGACAGGCACCCACCTTTCCATGGTAGCAAGATCTTATCTATTTTTGCTAACTTTCTATTATAATTTATTGAAGTGAGATCATTTATTTCCTTTGGGATATGTATTCCGAGTATATCCACATCACCATCAGAACATTTTATTGATAAACTACATAGCAATGTAAAAATTGTATTTTTTATTGATCCAATACGTAATATAGTACATTTGTCATAATTTGGTTGTAATCCAGAGAGGTTAGAAAATGTATCTAGATCCTCTACGAGGCTGTGAAGTGATTCTAGTTGTGGATTTAAAAGAAAACATGAATCATCGGCGTACAATGACACCTTTGTTTTTAAGCCCTGGATTTCTAATCCCCTGATATTATTGTTGGATCTGATTTTAATAGCTAACATCTCGATGGCCACAATAAATAGATATGTCAATAGTGGACAACCTTGTTTCACTCCTCTTGACAGTTTAAAACTTTCGGAGAAATAGCCATTATTTACTATTTTACACCTAGGGTTACTATACAGTGGGGAAAAAAAGTATTTAGTCAACCACCAATTGTGCAAGTTCTCCCACTTAAAAAGATGAGAGAGGCCTGTAATTTTCATCATAGGTACACGTCAACTATGACAGACAAATTGAGATTTTTTTTCTCCAGAAAATCACATTGTAGGATTTTTAATGAATTTATTTGCAAATTATGGTGGAAAATAAGTATTTGGTCACCTACAAACAAGCAAGATTTCTGGCTCTCACAGACCTGTAACTTCTTCTTTAAGAGGCTCCTCTGTCCTCCACTCGTTACCTGTATTAATGGCACCTGTTTGAACTTGTTATCAGTATAAAAGACACCTGTCCACAACCTCAAACAGTCACACTCCAAACTCCACTATGGCCGAGACCAAAGAGCTGTCAAAGGACACCAGAAACAAAATTGTAGACCTGCACCAGGCTGGGAAGACTGAATCTGCAATAGGTAAGCAGCCTTGTTTGAAGAAATCAACTGTGGGAGCAATTATTAGGAAATGGAAGACATACAAGACCACTGATAATCTCCATCGATCTGGGGCTCCACGCAAGATCTCACCCCGTGGGGTCAAAATGATCACAAGAACGGTGAGCAAAAATCCCAGAACCACACGGGGGGACCTAGTGAATGACCTGCAGAGAGCTGGGACCAAAGTAACAAAGCCTACCATCAGTAACACACTATGCCGCCAGGGACTCAAATCCTGCAGTGCCAGACGTGTCCCCCTGCTTAAGCCAGTACATGTCCAGGCCCATCTGAAGTTTGCTAGAGTGCATTTGGATGATCCAGGAGAGGATTGGGAGAATGTCATATGGTCAGATGAAACCAAAATAGAACTTTTTGGTAAAAACTAAACTCGTCGTGTTTGGAGGACAAAGAATGCTGAGTTGCATCCAAAGAACACCATACCTACTGTGGGGGAGGAAATATCATGCTTTGGGGCTGTTTTTCTGCAAAGGGACCAGGACGACTGATCCGTGTAAAGGAAAGAATGAATGGGGCCATGTATCATGAGATTTTGAGTGAAAACCTCCTTCCATCAGCAAGGGCATTGAAGATGAAACGTGGCTGGGTCTTTCAGCATGACAATGATCCCAAACACACCGCCCGGGCAACGAAGGAGTGGCTTCGTAAGAAGCATTTCAAGGTCCTGGAGTGGCCTAGCCAGTCTCCAGATCTCAACCCCATAGAAAATCTTTGGAGGGAGTTGAAAGTCTGTGTTGCCCAGCGACAGCCCCAAAACATCACTGCTCTAGAGGAGATCTGCATGGAGGAATGGGCCAAAATACCAGCAACAGTGTGTGAAAACCTTGTGAAGACTTACAGAAAACGTTTGACCTGTGTCATTGCCAACAAAGGGTATATAACAAAGTATTGAGAAACTTTTGTTATTGACCAAATACTTATTTTCCACCATCATTTGCAAATAAATTCATTAAAAATCCTACAATGTGATTTTCTGGAGAAAAAAAATCTCATTTTGTCTGTCATAGTTGACGTGTACCTATGATGAAAATTACAGGCCTCTCTCATCTTTTTAAGTGGGAGAACTTGCACAATTGGTGGCTGACTAAATACTTATTTCCCCACTGTAAATGATTTTGACCCATTTTATAAGAGATTCACCAAAATGGAAATGCTCCAGGCATTTATATATAAACCCCAGTCGTACTTTATCAAATGCCTTTTCGAAGTCTGCTATGAATAGCAGGCCTGGTTTCTCAGATTTTCCATAATGTTCTATTGTTTCCAATACTTGCCTTATATTATCTCCAATGTATCTTCCTTGTAAAAAACCTGTCTGATTAGAATGAGTAATAACGGACAATACCTTTTTAATTCTATGCGCTATACATTTTGCTAGAATTTTTGCATCACAACACTGAAGTGTAAGGGGCCTCCAATTTTTTTAATGGACTGGATCTTTATTTTTTCCACATGTATCCTGTTTCAGTAAAAATGAGATCAGACCTTCTTCTTGAGTGTCAGATAATCTACCATTTACATAGGAGTGGTTAAAACATGCTAATAACGGTCCTCTTAGTATATCAAAAAAGGTTTGGTATACTTCGACTGGTATGCCATCCAACCCTGGAGTTTTCCCAGACTTAAAGTCTTTAATTGCATCCAGAAGTTCCTCCTCTGTAATTTCACCTTCACATGAGTCTTTCTGTTTGGCTGTCAATTTTACATTATCAATAGAAAAAAAATCTCTACAATTAGCTTAAGTTAGAGGAGATGGAGGCGACTGAAACGAAAACATATGCTTAAAGTACCTTGTTTCCTCCTTCAAAATATCATTTGGTGAATCATGGGTTACTCCGTCAATTGTAACCAATTTAATTAAATTATTTTTGGTAGCATTCCTATGTTGAAGATTAAAAAAGAAATTGGTACATTTTTCCCCATATTCCATCCAGTTTGCTTTATTTTTATAATATAATACACTTGATCTTTCTTGAATAATTTTCTCCATTTCTTTTTGTTTTTCCTCTAATTTATTCTGAGCCTCTATGTTACAGTTTTTATTGCCATCTATCTGTTCTGTTAGACTTTCTATTTCCTTTGTTAGGATAAACTCTTTTGACCTAAATTGCTTTTGTTTTTGAGATGAGTACTGAATTGCATGGCCTCTAAAGGCACATTTAAAGGTGTCCCATACAATAAGGGGATTTGCTGTACCTATGTTATGTCGGAAAAAGTCAGTTATAAATTTCTTTGTCCTAGTTAAAAATAAATTATCATCCAATAGGCTTTGATAAAATTTCCAATATCCTCGCCCACGTGGAAATTCAGTAAGAGTAATGTATATGCCAATTATATGATGATGATATGAACACTTTTTTAACTTTTGGTGCCAACGAGAATGAGATATGAAAGAAGTCAAGACGACTAGCTTGATTGAGTCTCCGCCATGTACAGTGGGGAGAACAAGTATTTGATACACTGCCGATTTTACAGGTTTTCCTACTTACAAAGCATGTAGAGGTCTGTAATTTTTATCATAGGTACACTTCAACTGTGAGAGACGGAATCTAAAACAAAAATCCAGAAAATCACTTTGTATGATTTTTAAGTAATTAATTTGCATTTCATTGCATGACATAAGTATTTGATACATCAGAAAAGCAGAACTTAATATTTGGTACAGAAACATTTGTTTGCAATTACAGAGATCATACGTTTCCTGTAGGTCTTGACCAGGTTTGCACACACTGTAGCAGGGATTTTGGCCCACTCCTCCATACCTTCTCCAGATCCTTCAGGTTTCGGGGCTGTCGCTGGGCAATACGGACTTTCAGCTCCCTCCAAAGATGTTCTATTGGGTTCAGGTCTGGAGACTGGCTAGGCCACTCCAGGACCTTGAGATGCTTCTTACGGAGCCACTCCTTAGTTGCCCTGGCTGTGTGTTTCGGGTCGTTGTCATGCTGGAAGACCCAGCCCCGACCCATATTCAATGCTCTTACTGAGGGAAGGAGGTTGTTGGCTAAGATCTCGTGATACATGGCCCCATCCATCCTCCCCTCAATACGGTGCAGTCGTCCTGTCCCCTTTGCAGAAAAGCATCCCCAAAGAATAAGTTTCCACCTCCATGCTTCACGGTTGGGATGGTGTTCTTGGGGTTGTACTCATCCTTCTTCCTCCTCCAAACACAGTGAGTGTAGTTTAGACCAAAAAGCTCTATTTTTGTCTCATCAGACCACATGACCTTCTCCCATTCCTCCTCTGGATCATCCAGATGGTCATTGGCAAACTTCAGACGGGCCTGGACATGTGCTGGCTTGAGCAGGGGGACCTTGCATGCGCTGCAGGATTTTAATCCATGACGGCGTAGTGTGTTACTAATGGTTTTCTTTGAGACTGTGGTCCCAGCTCTCTTCAGGTCATTGACCAGGTCCTGCCGTGTAGTTCTGGGCTGATCCCTCACCTTCCTCATGATCATTGATGCCCCACGAGGTGAGATCTTGCATGGAGCCCCAGACCGAAGGTGATTGACCGTCATCTTGAACTTCTTCCATTTTCTAACAATTGCGCCAACAGTTGTTGCCTTCTCACCAAGCTGCTTGCCTATTGTCCTGTAGCCCATCCCAGCCTTGTGCAGGTCTACAATTTTATCCCTGATGTCCTTACACAGCTCTCTGGTCTTGGCCATTGTGGAGAGGTTGGAGTCTGTTTGATTGAGTGTGTGGACAGGTGTCCTTTATACAGGTAACGAGTTCAAACATGTGCAGTTAATACAGGTAATGAGTGGAGAACAGGAGGGCTTCTTAAAGAAAAACTAACAGGTCTGTGAGAGCCATAATTCTTACTGGTTGGTAGGTGATCAAATACTTATGTCATGCAATAAAATGCAAATTATTTACTTAAAAATCATACAATGTGATTTTCTGAAGTGTACCTATGATAAAAATTACAGACCTCTACATGCTTTGTAAGTAGGAAAACCTGCAATATTGGCAGTGTATCAAATACTTGTTCTCCCCACTGTATATCTCACTAGATCAGGATATTTAAGCCTCCATATATCTACTAGTTCTAATGTATCCACGACATTCACAATTTCCTTAAGAGCATGTGGGTGATTGTTTGTGGTGTGATTTCCTTTACGGTCCATTGAGCTATTTAAAACAGTATTATAATCCCCCACCATAATAATATTGTCTTGATTTGCTTGCAGGGTTGATAATTTATTATATATTGTCAAAGAAGTGTGGATCATCATTATTTTGTCCGTAAATGTTAATGAGCCATATCTGTTTATTGTCCAATAACATATTTAAAATAATCCATTTACCTTGCGTATCTATTTGGACAATTTGCACATTCGGATCGAAATTACTATTACTTAATATCATCACCCCTTTTTAATTTCTTTGCCCATGGGAGAAGTATATTTCGTCCCCCCATTCCTTTTTCCACGCAACTTCATCTAGAATTGTTGAATGAGTTTCCTGTAAACAATAGATATTATATTCCTTCTCTTTGAGCCATGTAAATATTGTTCTTCTTTTGTTATTATCAGCTAAGCCATTACAATTATAACTGGCTATACTTATTTCACCATACATCATAATGAGATACAAGTTTCAAGTCTATTTATCATTATATATGTTTGTAAATTTACCATAAAAAAAACGTAATGATTGAGTGTCCATATAGCTGTACCATGATATTTGCATTGCTACTAAGTATCCCTTCAATTGTTCTCCACTAATTCCCCCGCTAAAGCCCCTCCACCCCCAACATCCCCACCCCCCCACAACAGATGCCGGACAAACACACACGCACATACTCCAACACACTCATCCCCCCTCCTCCACAATCCACCATAAAATCAGATACTCAATGGTTGTTATAGCTCAGAGCCAAACTCAAGAAATGACCTGATTTACGAGTGCACATAAAGTTACAGCTGATTGAGAAAGCATGCAAGATTGAGCAGAAATTGACAACAATGTCAGATTTGATTAATCTACTTAATCTATGTCAAGTCCTAGGTGATGGAGATCAGATCCACCCTCTTCACCTGAGACACAAACACTCTGGTCCCCCGTTGTAACCATTTTTCCCAAGCATCTCCGTGCAGTCAGACCTTTGATTATTTTGTGCCACCTGGGCCACAATGATAAACCCCCTCTCTGATTGTCCGAGTGTGACCCCCTCCCCATGGGTTACTGCAGCCAGTGTTGCCAGCACTGCCACTACCTGGGTGGGGGTACCCCACCGGAATCCCCACCGGCTAGGTAAAAGGTTGTCAAGGTTCTCATTAGCAGCTTTGAGAATTTCCTTGTATATAATGCTCTCCCGTCAGGGGGCACTGGCTTTGTAGGACCAACCCTGCCAGACAGGCTCAGAATCTTGAGGGGGCGGTGCTGCTCAAGTAGGTCTCTGACCGCATTTATTTCTCTGTTTAGGCTGCATACTCACAGCAGGTCCATAAAAGAGATGGGAACTTCTCTTTGGTGTATGGGTCACTCAGGTGGGTGTCCAGGATATAGGGTTGGGGATCTTTCCATCATGATAGGACAATAAAATGTTTAATTAGATGTATACTATATTTAAAAATGTATATCCCTCATCTACACAAAATTGAAAGCTCTCCCTCACTACCCCTGCTCATAGACACCCGTTGGCTCTAGGATATGCAACCATTTCCCCTCTCACTCAATTAACACTGTACCTTTCCAAACACAAAAATGCACACCACATGGTTGACTGCGGAGGAAATGGGCCGAGTGTGCAAACGCACTCACTTCCCACACCTACCGCAAGGGGGAAAGGACGCCAGGGAGAACACAGGACCAACCCCAACAACCGTCCGCCAAAACAACAATTGCCCGCCAAAAAAGCCATGTTCTAATTAGTTGTATTTGAAGATGTATTATTCTGCTTGTTATCTTTTCTTGTCGTTTTATCCTTTTTGAAATACTATACTTACTATAAATGTTATTTGATATTCCAATCCCTATCATTGCTAGTATTGGGTGTTCCATTATTCAACTCCTCTATTACAACTTTTAGAATAGCCATGGAGTAGTCTTTGTGTCTCTGAACATTTGGTTGTCAATATATAGTTTATCGACCACAAGTGCCACACGTTTCCCTTTTAATCTATTTTCCTTGAAGATTGGATACAGAACTTTGCGCCTTTCTGCAATCTCCCTCGGGAACTGATCATTCATGCCTATTTTCGTGCCAGCAGGTATTTTTCCTAGGCTTTTAACCATAGCTTTATCCTTAAAAAATGCAAATTTGGCAATGATAGGGCGATCATATTTCTGTCCTCTTTGTCCGAAACTGTGTACACGTTCGAGTTGGATTTAATCGACAGCCTCGAGTGGTATTTGAAGCGCTGTATGCAGGAAATCCTTCATAATATTCTCGGTTATTTCTACCTCCTTTTCCTGAATACCCGTAAGTACTAGATTTTCTTTCATCGATCTAGTTTGGATGTCTAGTAAGGCTTCTCTCAGAAGGTTGTTCTCCTTTTTAAATTCCCTAATGTCCATTTCCATCTTAGTCTTTTTTAAATTTTTTGGTTTCTGTTTCCATTATCGATGCTTTTTCGTCACACATTTCAAGACTCGCTTTCAACTCTTTTACGTCCTTACTGACCAATTCTAGTATGCCCAGTTTGTCATTTATCGACTTCAACAGGTCGCTTTCCACACTTACCAGACCCAGTGATGAAAAGCATATAACATCTGTATCAGTCGACGAGTCACGTTTTTTCTTGGGGATTGGTTCTCCTCGTTTATCTTCCGCCATGTTTGGGTGTTGCGTGTTGTTGTAATATTTGTCAATATATTTCTCTAGCCTTATGATTTGTTTTGTGTTATTATCCAGATTGAATTGTATTTACTGCGAATATATGAAATGCTCATATTTAGTCTAACTTACTGATTTCGAATATTATGTTTTTATCTTGAGGTAGTTTGTACCGCTTTCTATTCAATACGCCATCTTGTCTACCTAGACATACTGCCATTTTTTTGGTAATACGCTTGGAAAGCGGATTGTGTTACAATACACATGGATGCATGACACAATCTGTCAAATATAAACACAACTGTTGATAGCAAAATAGTGTAGGAGGGTTGCTAATTAACTATAAACACATTTAGCTAGATAGCTAACCATCTTTGCAAACCGTGGGGTGAAACAATTGACATATTTACAGTTAGTTAGCTGTGCATTGCTAGCAAAACTAAGGCAGTCTCCTGACAAGGTGTGTCCAGTTTTGTTTACATGTTGCGGTTTATGACTTTCAACTTTCCAAGCGTATTGGTCAAATGTAAACACAACTGGAGACACCTTGTCATTTGTGGAGGCATGTTTCTGATACGACAGCACCTAACAGTAGCTAGCTATAGCATGTAGGAGCTGTTGCTAAATAACTGCAAATAACTTTAGCTAGGTAGTTAACAAAGTTGGTCAACTGTGGGACTAACTTGCTCTACTGTGACATCTCCACTTTCCAAAGATCTCTTGCAAAAAGCAGTTGCTAAGGGATGTGTGATACAATACTTCCATGCAACTCTAGTGGCTATGAGATACATTAGCCATTAGGTCAAACATGTCTCTACCCCTTTTACTTCCTCTCTGTGTGGCGGTTTTGGGAAATTGCATCGCTACTCTTTCACTGTATATATCCATTAATATGTTATTAACATATATTATGTCATAAAAATCGAGAATGTCCTCACTATACGCAAATACGAGTGTTTCTGCATCTCACCGGTAGAAACGGGCTATCTACATTTCCTGGTTGTAAGCAAACCACAATATCCAGAATTCATAGCAATTTCAGGGCGTGGTACCACCCCTGTCGAGGTGGATCCGGTTCAGAATGGGTGTCAACAGGTAGCTAACGTTACTCGCTTAACAAGCGACTCGTTCATAGAACATCAGCTTGCGAATAGCTATTTATTTTTATTTTTGTTTCTACAAACAACTGTAAAGTTTAGTCATGGTGTGGTGCTCAGTACCTGGATGTGCAAACTACAAGCAGCACAGGCTGCTGGGGTAACATTTCATCAGTTACCTTACTAAGAAGTCGGGCAGAGGTAACATAGCTAACTTAGCTAGCTAGCTAACTAGCTAGCGAACTACATTTGTTAATCTAAACCAAAATCTATCTACCTAGCTTTCATAATACACTGGCTAGACATTCCAAAGCAAAACAATGTAATTAACCAGCTGCTATCTGGCGATGTGATTTGTAACTTTGCAAGCTAACTTTAGCTACGTTAGGTTATGTTAGCTACAGCCTACCGGACCATATCTAACCGTTAGCTAGCTAACTAACTACAGCGGAGGCTAACATGACTGGCCTATACGCTGTTTTTACAGAGTCCGATCCCATCAACATTTGCAGCGGCTTCAACATCAAACTCAGCACCAGGAACTCCATGACTCCACGATGAGCAAATACATATACTGGAGCTAGGCATAAACATGGTCATAGTTGGTGTGTTTATAAGTGGACTACAACTTATACTGTAGTTCTCTGTATTATGGAGGCTTAGTTGATTGCAAAGCTTGAAGTCTAAATTGGAGAAAAGCAGAGTTATTAGTCAGGAGGGGATGGTGTGGGTGACTGACTTGTGTCTGTTGGTTGGGGGTGGGTATTATTTGTGTGTGAAGGTTAGTCAGCATGATCTATTGACAGGAGAGGTATGGGTGTAGATAGTACTTTGTTTGAGTGTGTATCGATGGGGACAAAGTAGTAAAATGTTGGCTAATCACTGACTACTGTATGTCCTACAGACTAATTCTGCTGCTGCTGATGACCTTGACCCCAGCTTCAGTAGTACAGATCCTATAGACCCATTGGATTAAAGTTTTCCACCGGGAACAAGCTTAAGCTCAACATCATCTAACTCAGAAGAGGAAAAGACTGCACGACGCTGGCAAGTGCCAAAGTGTATAGTCTATGTCCAAGGTCATGGAGCTCATGAAGTTCTGCCAGACCAGCTGCCATTGCACAACTCAAGACAAGGTTCACCAGCTGAAGAATATGCAGGACCCTGCCTGGAACATTCAGCCAGCACAACATCCATATTCAGTTAGACTGATGTTGGAGTAAAATATAGAATGCCTAGTATGCTCACAATTGCATTGTGGTATTGATATTGCTAGCTCTTGTACATATGTTTACAATAGAGTTTCATATACTATGTTTTATATAATATTTTTTTACAAGTGTACTGACAAGTGACTAAATGATTCCATCTGCATCAGAAACCAATGGTGTCAACTTCAACTTCTGGATCAATTCATTGTGATAGTCATGGAAGTATTTAGCTACAATTTTACTGCTAAAACAGATGATGCTGCGAGTTGGTGCATCATTTCAACTTTCATTTGTTGGCAAGTAAACATGCTTCAATATAACAGTATATTAGTCTGTCAATGTAGCAAATAAGTAGACATGGCTTGTATTCAAGGCTAAGTTTATTTGCTCTGGAGACTGAGGTGAGTTTACACAGTAGTATGCAGGAACAGTTATGGCAATGTATGACATAAAGTGCATTCGGAAAGTATTCAGACCTCTTCCCTTTTTCCACATTTTGTTACGTTACAGCCTTATTCTAAAATTGATTAAAAAAAAAAAATCATCATAAATCTACACACAATACCCCAGAGCGAAAACAGGTTCTAGAAATGTTTGCAAATGCATTAAAAATAAAAAAAACAGAAATGCCTTATTTACATATAATGTAGATGTTTCTACAACTTGATTGGATTCCACCTGTGGTAAATGCAATTGATTGGACATGATTTGGGAAGGGCACACACCTGTCTATATAAGGTCCCACAGTTGACAGTGCATGTCAGAGCAAAAACCAAGCCATGAGGTTGAAGGAATTGTCCGTAGAGCTCAGAGACAGGATTGTGTCGAGGCACAGATCTGGGGAAGGGTATCAAAACATTTCTGCAGCATTGAAGATCCCCAAGAACACAGTGGCCTCCATCATTCTTAAATGGAAGAAGTTTGGAACAACCAAGACTCTTCCTAGAAGAGAAGGGCCTTGGTCAGGGAGGTGACCAAGAACCCGATGGTCACTCTGACAGAGCTCCAGAGTTCCTCTGTGGAGATGGGAGAACCTTCCAGACGGATTACCATCTCTGTAGCACTCCACCAATCAGGGCTTTATGGTAGAGTGGCCAGACAGAAGCCACTCCTCAGTAAAAGGCACATGACAGCCCGTTTGGAGTTTGCCAAAACTCAAGATTCTCTGGTCTGATGAAACCAAGATTGAACTCTTTGGCCTGAATGCCAAGCATCATGTCTGGAGGAAACCTGGCACCATCCCTACGGTGAAGCATGTTGGTGGCAGCATCATGCTGTGGGGATGTTTTTCAGTGGCAGGTACTGGGAGACTAGTCAGGATCGAGAGAAAGATGAACGGCACAAAGTACAGAGAAATCCTTGATGAAAACCTGCTCCAGAGCCCTCAGGACCTCAGGCTGGGGCGAAGGTTCACCTTCCAACAGGACAACGAACCTAAGCACACAGCCAAGACAACGAAGGAGTGGCTTCGGGACAAGTCTCTGAATGTCCTTGAGTGGCCCAGCCAGAGCCCGGACTTGAACACGATCGAACATCTCTTGAGAGACCTGAAAATAGCTGTGCAGCGACGCTCTCCATCCAACCTGACAGAGCTTGAGAGGATCTGCAGAGAAGAATGGAAGAAACTCCCCATATAGAGGTGTGCCAAGCTTGTAGTGTCATACCCAATAAGATTTGAGGTTGTAATCACTGCCAAAGGTGCTTAAACAAAGTACGGAGTAAAGGGTCTGAATACTTATGTAAATGTGATATTTCAGTTTGTTATTTATAATATATTTGCTAAAATTTTTAAAAACCTGTTTTTGCTTTGTCATTAGGGGGTATTGTGTGTGGATTGATGAGGGGGAAAAAACAATATAATCCATTTTAGAATATGGCTGTAACGTAACAAAATGTGGAAAACGTCAAGGGGTCTGAATACTTTCCGAATGCACTGTATATACAGTAGAAGAAAAATATACTACTAACGCCTATAATAAATACTACAGTTCTACAAAGGGAAAACTGTTTCAGGGTGCAGTGACGTGTCCAAAGTTACTCTCAAGGGGAGATTGTTGTTATGGACCTTTCAAATCTCCTGTTGAATTGCTCAAATGGCCTCAACAACACATGCAGGCAAGGGGATTCGGTGTCCTGTGCCTAGCTTCTCCCCACGTAGAACAAACTCACAAAACAATCTGTAGGCCACCAAGCGGTATTGTTTGTAAGAGAATGACAAAAACGCTATTAAACTTTCATGGGCAATTGTTGTGTACTGTCTGTATTCCTGCTGTAGCAGCACGATGCAGAATATTACACATCTCACAGATACACGTTAGACACATGTCATTACTTTACTCTTCATCATCATCATCAAAATCATCATCAAAACATTTATCCAGTTTTGCTCCTATTCCTAATGAGAGGCACTGAGTCTAACTAGTATACCTAGCTAACATTAGCTAGCTAGTTATCTATAACATTTGGCTAAAATACATTTTGGGTATAGCAACAAAGCTAGCTAGCTCAACTTGTAGTGTTACTAGCAAGCTCCGTTATGGTTGAATCGATCACAAAATTATACTGTACTAAACAGCACTGCCTCGTGTGAAAAGAGAGCTTAGCTATATTGCTAGCTATCTACCAACAGCAAAACAACTTACTCGTTGTCAAGGGGTGCTGAAGGTGGGTGTGGTGCATGAATCAAGCGCAGGACGCAGAAGCTCAGTCCAAAAGACTTTAGTGCAATATTCACGTAGAAAATAAGCACAATAAGCCCGAAGGCGAAATAACGGCGCACACAGGTGTCAAACAAACGGCGCACTAACATGTGTGAAAAACCTCTCCAAAACACTGGAGGGAAGTACGTAGCTCCAACACAAAACAGAAGAGCAATCACACACAAAGACAAACACACACAACGAGAACTAAATAGGACACTAACGAGGACTAACAAGACACAGGTGTACAACATCAAGACAAAACCAAACGAACATGAAACATAGATCGGTGGCAGCTAGTACTCCGGGGACGACGACCACCGAAGCCTGCCCGAACCAGGAGGAGGAGCAGCCTCGGCCGAAACCGTGACAGTACCCCCCCCCCTTGACGCGCGGCTCCAGCATGAAACATAGATCGGTGGCAGCTAGTACTCGGGGACGACCAGGAGGACGCGGAGCAGGGCGCGCGGGATGGTCCCGGTGGAACTCCGACAGGAGAGATGGGTCTAGGATGTCCCTCCGCGGCACCCAGCACCTCTCCTCCGGGCCGTACCCCTCCCACTCCACGAGATACTGGAGACCCCCCATCCGGCGTCTTGAGTCCAAGATGGACCGAACGGTGTACGCCGGAGCCCCCTCGATGTCCAGTGGGGGCGGAGGAGTCTCCCCTATCTCATTGTCCTGGAGTGGACCAGCTACCACCGGCCTGAGAAGAGACACATGGAACGAGGGGTTAATATTCTTATACTCAACAGGTAGATGTAACCTATAACACACCTCGTTCAATCTTCTCAGGACTTTAAAGGGCCCTCACAAACCGCCGACCCAGCTTCCGGCAGGGCAGGCGGAGGGGTAGGTTTCTGGTAGAGAGCCAGACTCGATCTCCGGGTGCGTACACCGGCCCCTCACTGCGGTGGAGATCGGCGCTCGCCTTGTGACGAAGGGACGGCCCGCTGCAGGTGGGACGTGGGCAGCGTTCCACGTCTCTTCCGAGCGCCTCATCCAATCATCCACCGCAGGGGCCTCGATCTGGCTCTGCTGCCAAGGTGCCAGAACCGGCTGGTAACCTAACACACATTGGAAGGGGGTTAGGTTGGTAGAGGAGTGGCGTAGAGAGTTCTGAGCCATCTCGGCCCAGGGAATGTACCGTGCCCACTCCTCCGGCCGGCCCTGGCAATACGACCTCAGAAACCTACCCACATCCTGGTTGACACGTTCTACCTGCCCGTTACTCTCCGGGTGGTACCCTGAGGTAAGGCTAACCGAGACCCCCAAACGCTCCATGAACACTCTCCAAACACGGGAGGTAAACTGGGGGCCTCGAACAGACACTATATCCTCGGGTACCCCGTAATGCCGGAAGACGTGGGTAAATAGGGCCTCAGCGGTCTGTAGGGCAGTAGGAAGACCCGACATAGGGAGAAGACGACAGGCCTTAGAGAACCGGTCCACAACGACCAGGATGGTGGTATTCCCCTGAGAGAGGGGAAGGTCTGTCACAAAATCCACCGAGAGGTGGGACCATGGTCGTTGTGGAACGGGCAGGGGTTGTAACTTACCCCTGGGCAGATGTCGGGGCGCCTTACACTGGGCGCACACCGAGCAGGAAGAAACATAAACCCTCACATCCCTAGCCAAAGTGGGCCACCAGTATTTAGTGCTAAGGCAGTGCACTGTCCGGCCAATACCCGGATGTCCAGAGGAGGGTGATGTGTGAGCCCAGTAAATGAGTCGATCCCGAATCTCGAGCGGAACGTACTTCCGACCCTCAGGACACTGTGGAGGGCTGGGGTCGGTACGCAACGCTCGCTCGATTTCGGCATCGACCTCCCACACCACCGGTGCCACAAGGCAAGACTCCGGTAGTATGGGAGTAGGCTCAACGGACCTCTCCTCCGTGTCATACCGCCGGGACAGCGCATCTGCCTTACCATTCTGGGACCCAGGGATGTACGTGATTTTAAATACGAACCTGGTGAGAAACATACTCCATCGAGCCTGGCGAGGGTTCAGTCTCCTCGCTGCCCGGATGTACTCCAGGTTCCGATGGTCAGTCAAAATGAGGAAAGGGTGTTGAGCCCCCTCAAGCCAATGCCTCCACACCTTAAGGGCTTGAACTACAGCTAACAGCACCCTGTCCCCAACGTCATAGTTACGCTCCGCCGGGCTGAGCTTTTTTGAGTAAAAAGCACAGGGGCGGAGTTTAGGTGGCTCGCCGGATCGTTGAGAGAGAACGGCCCCTATACCAGCCTCAGACGCGTCTACCTCAACCTGAAAGGGTAATGCGGGATCCGGATGCGCCAGCACCGGAGCCGACGTAAACAGGTCCTTCAGTCTCCTAAAGGCCCTGTCCACATCAGCTGACCACTGCAGGCGCACCGGACCCCCTTTCAGAAGGGACGTGATGGGAGCTGCCACCTGTCCAAAACCCCGGATAAACCTCCGGTAGTAATTCGCAAAGCCCAAGAACTGCTGCACCTCTTTTACAGTTGTTGGAGTTTGCCAATTACGCACAGCGGACACACGATCCACCTCCATTCTCACCCCTGACGCGGACAACCGATAACCCAAAAAGGAGACCGACTCCTGGAAAAACAGACATTTCTCTGCCTTGACATATAGGTCGTGCTCCAACAGCCTCCTCAATACATAACGCACCAGGGTTATATGCTCGGCTCGGGTAGACGAGTACACCAGAATGTCATCAATGTACACGACCACCCCTTGTCCCTGCATATCCCGGAAAATGTCATCTACGAAGGATTGGAAGACTGATGGAGCATTCATCAACCCATATGGCATGACGAGATATTCGAAATGACCTGACGTGGTACTAAACGCTGTCTTCCATTCGTCGCCCTCCCTAATGCGCACCAAGTTATACGCGATCCTGAGATCCAATTTTGTGAAAAACCGCGCTCCATGCAATGACTCTGTCATGGTCACAATCAGAGGGAGTGGATAACTGTATTTCACAGTAATCTGATTGAGACCACGGTAATCAATGCACGGGCGCAACCCTCCATCTTTCTTCTTCACAAAAAAGAAGCTCGAGGAGGCGGGAGAAGTGGAGGGCCGAATGTATCCCTGTCTCAAAGATTCAGCTATGTATGTCTCCTTAGCTTTTCTCTCCTCTTGAGACAAAGGATACACGTGGCTCCGTGGGAGCGCTGCTCCTGCCTGGAGATCAATCGCACAATCCCCCTGTCTATGAGGAGGCAACTGCGTCGCCCTAGTTTTACTAAACACGAGAGCTAAATCCCCATATTCAGGCGGAAGGTGCAGTGCGGGCACTTGGTTTGGACTTTCCACCGAAGTCGCCCCCACGGAAACACCCAGACATCGCCCCTCGCACTGAGCAGACCACCCATCGAGAGCCCTCTGTTGCCACGAAATAGCAGGGTTATGGGTGCTTAATCAGGGAATTCCCAGCACCACTGGGTACGCAGGAGAGTCGATCAGATACAGCTGTATAGTCTCTTCATGACCCCCCTGCGCACACATCCTAAGTGGTGCTGTGATCTCCCTAATCAACCCCGACCCCAACGGGCGGCTATCTAAGGCATGAACGGGAAAAGGTTTGTCAACAGGTAGGAGAGGGATCCCTAAATCTAAACAAAACTTCCGATCAACAAAATTCCCAGCTGCGCCTGAATCTACTAGCGCCTTATGCTGGGAATGAGGTGCAACCTGTGGAAAACACACAGGTATACAAAAGTGCGCAACAGAAAGCTCTGGGTAAGTGGGACGTCTACTCACCTGGGAGGCCCCCCCAGTGTGTGGCCTGTTGTCTTCTCCCCCGGAGAACCCTCCCCAGCACCTGGCCGCAGTGTGCCCTCCACGACCGCACTTGGTGCAGGAGACAGGCCCCCTCGGGCTCCTCCTCCTCCTTTCTCTAGCACCGGCACCCCCGAGCTCCATAGGGCTCGGCTCGGAGGTGCCGGAGGGCGGAATGGACGGACCCCCCTCGGGACGTCCACGGGTGGCCAGCAGGGTGTCCAGATGGATGGACATATCGACCAACTGGTCGAAGGTGAGATGGGTATCCCTGCAGGCCAACTCACGTTGAACGTCCTCCCGTAGGCTACATCGAAAATGGTCGATGAGGGCCCGTTCATTCCACCCTGTGTCCGCCGCTAGAGTACGGAACTCTAGAGCAAACGCCTGTGCGCTCCTCCTCCCCTGTATCAGGTGGACTAGACGCTCCCCCGCGTAGGAGATGGTGTTGGCGTCCATCTTCCTCCACTCGGCGTTAGCCCACTCCAACGCCCTGCCCGTGAGACAGGATATGAGGGCGGAAACGCTCTCGTGTCCCGAGGGCACCGGGTGTACAGTGGCCAGGTAGAGCTCCACCTGCAGGAGGAACCCCTGACACCCGGCAGCTGTTCCGTCATACGCCCTCGGGAGCGAGAGCCGAATCCCCCTGGGTTCCGGACCTGGGACTGGTGGACCGGCCGATGGGGTTGGCAGGGTAGGTGGAGGTGTGGGTACCCCGCTGGCCTCCCATCGGTGCAGGGTGTTGATGACGTCCTGTAGAGCGGTCCCCAGTTGTCGTATCTGGTCATCTTGGCCGCGAACATGCTCCTCGAGCGACTCAGGCGTAACTGCAGATCCTGCTGATTCCATTATGGTGTGTGATTCTGTCAAGGGGTGCTGAAGGTGGGTGTGGTGCATGAATCAAGCGCAGGACGCAGAAGCTCAGTCCAAAAGACTTTAGTGCAATATTCACGTAGAAAATAAGCACAATAAGCCCGAAGGCGAAATAACGGCGCACACAGGCGTCAAACAAACGGCGCACTAATATGTGCGAAAAACCTCTCCAAAACACTGGAGGGAAGTACGTAGCTCCAACACAAAACAGAAGAGCAATCACACACAAAGACAAACACACACAACGAGAACTAAATAGGACACTAACGAGGACTAACAAGACACAGGTGTACAACATCAAGACAAAACCAAACGAACATGAAACATAGATCGGTGGCAGCTAGTACTCCGGGGACGATGACCGCCGAAGCCTGCCCGAACCAGGAGGAGGAGCAGCCTCGGCCGAAACCGTGACACTCGTTTGTCATTTTTGTATGTAAAAGAACATCAAGACCTGTTTCATTGTCCAGCTCTTCTTGGAAAGAGGAATCATCAGAAGCAGCAATTGTAATTATTTTGCTAGCCATCTCAGATAGACAGTGCACAGTAATATAACTCCCCTTGAACCTGTAGAAACTAGTACCGCCCCCGTTTTAAAATGGCTGCCTTCTAGGGTCGGAACAAGGAAGTAGGGCTCTCATCAGGTTGTATTCTTTAAAAAAACAATTCCTCTATTGAACAAGGACAATCATATCTACTCGCTGCTAGCGTGATCATGCAATCGGCGAATCATAAAGGCCACAATAATTGCTACAAAACGTAATCAATTTTTAGAACAGACAGCAGGCTCACTCAACCAATTACGTCATTGGCTGAACTCTCCCGGCGTGAAAATCCCCCAAATACGGCTATGGTGCATATTTATGTCTGAAACACCCCCATCACTCATAATTATGTAGGGAGACTGGAAAAACACCCCAAATAGTGTCTAGTGGTGAAGTTTCACTTTAACAAAAATGATTGCGTCAACTGTCACACCAGGTGATTCAGTGTGCGACTAAGGAGTCCTTGGAAGGATGCTTATACGAAAGAGAACCTAAAGTGGAAGACTCAGGGGGTAAATGGACCGATGAAAGTTTATGAACCGTCTCCATGGTTGCATCATTATATACCCATAACCAGACTATGGAACCCCCCTGTAGAGAAATTACTCCATACGATACAGTAAGGTACATGGAGTGGGCGCCACTGGAAGCCTTGATGGCCGCTTTAAGGCATGCTAATAAAACGATAATGGCAAGATAAACCAGTGAGCAACAAACCGTGATGAGGATGAAGTGTCGGTCATGTGCGATACAGATGTTAATGACATGATGCAACATTACTTTATTGTTCGTAATTGTTGACTGACTGTGACAATTGATACTGTATAAACACAATGAAATGGCATATTTATTTGGGCTTTTTCCAATCTCCCTCATGTTGTATGAAGACATGTTTACTCATGTTCTGAACATAATTGGCTGGTGTATCCTCTCCTTCCTCTTTGATTATTTTTTTTTGGGGGGGGGGATCAGCTTTGATATTGCAGATAGATTGTGGCTTCCATCAATGTACTTGTCTGCATAATTTCCAATCCCCAATATATTTTTTGGTATATATATACATAAAATATTATTTTCCCCTAACCCTACCATCCCTCCCCTAATTGGAGTAAACTAATGGACAACAACCTTTAGGCTTCTACTTCCAGCTTATACATACTATATACATTTTACGGACACACTATATTTTACAATAGTTATCTTCTGTTTGTTTTTAGTCCCATCCTTCAGCTCCACTCAATCTCTGAACACCATCCAGTTTTGATTTCTATTTGCCATATATTTTGCAACTGTTTCATTTTTTTATTTTTATTTCACCTTTATGTAACCAGGTAAGCCAGTTGAGAAAAAGTTCTCATTTACAACTGCGACCTGGCCAAGATAAAGCAAAGCAGTGCGATAAAAAACAACAACACAGAGTTACATATGGGGTAAACAAAACATAAAGTCAAAAATACAACAGAAAATATATATACAGTGTGTGCAAATGTAGCAAGTTATGGAGGTAAGGCAATAAATAGGCCATAGTGCAAAATAATTACAATTTAGTATTAACACTGGAATGATAGATGTGCAAGAGATGGTGTGCAAATAGAGATACTGGGGTGCAAATGAGTAAAATCAATAACAATATGGGGAAGAGGTAGTTGGGTGGGCTTATTTCAGATGGGCTGTGTACAGGTGCAGTGATCGGTAAGGTGCTCTGACAACTGATGCTTAAAGTTAGTGAGGGAGATAAGAGTCTCCAGCTTCAGAGATTTTTGCAGTTCGTTCCAGTCATTGGCAGCAGAGAACTGGAAGGAATGGCGGCTAAAGGAGGTGTTGGCTTTGGGAATGACCAGTGAGATATACCTGCTGGAGCGCATACTACGGGTGGGTGTTGCTATGGTGACCAATGAGCTAAAATAAGGCAGGGATTTGCCTAGTAGTGATTTATAGATGACCTGGAGCCAGTGGGTTTGGCGACGGATATGTAGTGAGGACCAGCCAACAAGAGCGTACAGGTCACAGTGGTGGGTAGTATATGGGGCTTTGGTGACAAAACGGATGGCACTGTGATAGACTACATCCAATTTGCTGAGTAGAGTGTTGGAGGCTATTTTGTAAATGACATCGCTGAAGTCAAGGATCGGTAGGATAGTCAGTTTAACGAGGGCTTGTTTGGCAGCATGAGTGAAGGAGGCTTCTTTGCGAAATAGGAAGCCGATTCTAAATTTAACTTTTGATTTGAGATACTTAATGTGAGTCTGGAAGGATAGTCTACAGTCTAACCAGACACCTAGGTATTTGTAGTTGTCCACATACTCTAGGTCAGACCCGCCGAGAGTAGTGATTCTAGTCGGGTGGGCGGGTGCCAGCAGCGTTCGATTGAAGAGCATGCATTTAGTTTTACTAGTGTTTAAGAACAGTTGGAGGCTACGGAAGGAGTGTTGTATGGCTAGTGTCCAATGAAGGGACAGATGTATACAAAATGGTGTCGTCTGCGTAGAGGTGGATCTGAGAGTCACCAGCAGCAAGAGCGACATCATTGATATACACAGAGAAAAGAGTCGGCCCGAGAATTGAACCCTGTGGTACCCCCATAGAGACTGCCATAGGTCCAGACAACAGGCCCTCCGATTTGACACATTGAACTCTATCTGAGAAGTAGTTGGTGAACCAGGCGAGACAGTCATTTGAGAAACCAAGGCTATTTAGTCTGCCAATAAGAATGCGGTGGTTGACAGAGTCGAAAGCCTTGGCCAGGTCGATGAAGATGGCTGCACAGTACTGTCTATTATCGATCGCGGTTATAATATTGTTTAGGACCTTGAGCGTGGCTGAGGTGCACCCATGACCAGCTCGGAAACCGGATTGCATAGCGGAGAAGGTACGGTGGGATTCGAAATGGTTGGTGATCTGTTTGTTAACTTGGCTTTCAAAAACGTTCGAAAGGCAGGGCAGGATGGATATAGGTCTGTAACAGTTTGGATATAGAGTGTCACCCCCTTTGACGAGGGGGATGACCGCGGCAGCTTTCCAATCTCTGGGGATCTCAGACGTTACGAAAGAGAGGTTGAACAGGCTAGTAATAGGGGTTGCGACAATTTCGGCTGCTAATTTTAGAAAGAAAGGGTCAGATTGTCTAGCCCAGATGGTATGTAGAGGTCCAGATTTTGCAGCTCTTTCAGAACATCAGCTGTCCGAATTTGTGTGAAGGAGAAGCGGGGGGATGGGCAAGTTGCAGCGGAGGGTGCAGAGCTGGTGGCCGGGGTAGTGGTAGCCAGGTGGAAAGCATGGCCAGCCGTAGCAAAATGCTTGTTGAAATTCTCGATTATTGTAGATTTATCGGTGGTGATAGTGTTTCCTAGACTCAGTGCAGTGGGCAGCTGGGAGGAGGTCCTCTTATTCTCCATGGACTTTACAGTGTCCCAAAACTTTTTGGAGTTCTGTTTGAAAAATCTAGCCTTTACTTTTCTAACTTCCCTGAAAAGTTACATATCGCGGGGGCTATTCGATGCTAATGCAGTACGCCACAGGATGTTTTTGTGCAGGTCAAGGGCAGTCAAGTCTGAGGAGAACCAGGGGCTATATCTGTTCTTAGTTCTGAATTTCTTGAATGGGGCATGCTTATTTAAGATTGAGAGGAAAGCCCTTTTAAAGAACAACCAGGCATCCTCTACTGATGGAATGAGATCGATATCCATCCAGGATACCTGGGCCAGGTCAATTAGGAAGGCCTGCTCGCTAAAGTGTTTTAGGGAGCGTTTGACAGTGATGAGGGGTGGTCGTTTGACCGCAGACCCGTTACGGACGCAGGCAATAAGGCAGTGATCGCTGAGATCCTGGTTGAAGACAGCGGAGGTGTATTTAGAGGGTAAGTTAGTCAGGATGATATCTATGAGGGTGCCCATGTTTATGGATTTAGGGTTGTACCTGGTAGGTTCCTTGATAATTTGTGTGAAATTGAGGGCATCTAGTTTGGATTGTAGGATGCCCAGGGTTTTAATCATATCCCAGTTTAGGTCACCAAGCAGTACGAACTCTGAGGATAGATGGGGGCAATCAATTCACATATGGTGTCCAGGGCGCAGCTGGGGTCTGAGGGGGGTCTGTAGCAAGCGGCAACAGTGAGAGACTTATTTCTGGAAAGGTGGATTTTTAGAAGTAGAAGCTCAAACTGTTTGGGCACAGACCTGCATAGTATGATAGAGCTCTGCAGGCTATCTCTACAGTAGATTGCAACTCCACCCCCTTTGGCAGTTCTATCTAGACGGAAAAGGTTGTAGTTGGGGATGGACATTTCAGAATTTTTGGTGGCCTTCCTAAGCCAGGATTCAGACACTGCTAGAACATCAGGGTTGGTGGAGTGTGCTATTGCAGTGAATAACTCAAACTTAGGAAGGAGGCTTCTGATGTTAACGGTTACAGAAGTCAACAAATGATAGCGCCTGGGGAATAGGAGTGATACTGGGGGCTGCAGGGCCAGGGTTAACCTCTACATCACCAGAGGAACAGAGGAGGACTAGAATAAGGATACGGCTAAGGGCTTTAAGAACTGGTCTTCTAGTGCGTTGGGTACAGAGAATAAAGGGGCAGATTTCTGAGCGTTGTAGAATAGATTCAGGGTGATAATGGAAGGAAATGAGTACAGTGGAGGTAAACCTAAGCGTTGGGTAATAATGAAAGAGATAGCATCACTGGAGGCACCGATTGAGCCGGTCTCCGCGTGTGTGGGGGGTGGAACAAAGGAGCTATTTGAGGCAGTTTGAGAGGGACTTGGGGCTCTACAGTGAAATTGTATAATAAGAACTAACTGGAACAGCAATAGGCAAGGCATATTGACATGGGAGAGAGGCATAAAGCAATCACAGGTGTTATTCGAGAGAGCTAAGACAACAACTGGTAATGGCGATGAAAGTTTGGGCTGAGGCTAAACAGATAAAACAGGACAGGGTACCGTGTAAAGGAACAGTCCAGCAGGCATCAGCTGTGCAGCTGAGTGATCATAAGGTCCAGGTAACAGCAATGTGAGTCCGAGAGCAGTTCGAATTGGTGCTACAGCACAGGCGATCAGGAAGCACGGCTGTTGAATTGCGTGGGCTAGCGGGCCGAGGCTAGCAGATGGATCTTCGTGGTTGTCACAACGGGAAGCCTGTTGAAACCACAGACGATTACGTCGGCAGACCAGTCGTGATGGATCGGCAGGGCTCCATGTAGACACTAGGAGGTCCTGTCCGGATGACAGAGAGGTAGATAGCCGGGAGATGGGCCTGACTCGAGGCTAGCTCAAGGCTGATTAGCCAACCACAAAATCCATTCGGTTGCAGCTAGCTAGTTGCGATGATCCGGTGTTAAAGGTCCAGTGATTCAGTGATTCCGGCAGAAAATCCGATATGTTCTGGGTCGATAACGCGCTGTGCAGACTGGCCGATAATAGTCCAGGCTAGAGCTGGCTGGTAGTTAGTGCAGGCAATGGACAATGGTGAAAAAACCCTGCTAACGGTGGCTAATAGCAAGTAGCTAGTTAGCTGGCTACTCCCGTCCGGTAGACAGAGAGGTAGATAGCCGGGATATGGGCCTGGCTCGAGGCTAGCTCAAGGCTAACTGGTGCTTGCTTCGGGGGCCGTGGTGATTAGCCAACAGCAACATCCATTCGGTTGTGGCTAGCTGGTTGCGATCCGGTGTTAAGGTCCAGTGATTCAGTTATTCCGGCAGAAAATCCGATGTTCTGGTTGAAAACCGCTAACGGTGGCTAATAGCAAGTAACTAGTTAGCTGGCTAGCTAGTTTCAACTGGAGATTCTAGATAAAATGTAAGTAAATAATAGAATCCGTTCCACATTGAGTGAGGCGGGTTGCAGGAAAGTATATTTAGTAGAAGGATGAAAAGTGTGATAGGGGAATATATACAACAAAAGACAAAAAAAAGTAAAAACTGGCTATTTACACGGACACACAAGAGTACACGACTGCACTGCTACGCCATCTGTGTTGTGATGTTTCACAAAAGTTCTGAACCTTTCTATTCTCATAGATTCTACATATTGAAAATTAAAGATAAACATTTTTGCTAAGAGTATTATTATATTATTGATCGATTGACGGTGACTTTTTAAATCATCCATCAGTGCTATTTGCAGAGTTAAATCCAGGTAAATGTTGCAATTCTTCAGCCATACACAAAAAAAAAAAAAAAAAAAAAGGTATGCACGCATGACTGTAAGTCGCTTTGGATAAAAGCGTCTGCTAAATGGCATATTATATTATTATTATTATTATATTCCTGAACCTGCGACCAAAAACAAGCTACATATGGACAGTACCAAAACAAATTATCTAATGATTCTGTCTCTTCACAGCAAAATCTGCAGAGCTGGGATGGTTGTATCCCCCATATATATAACATTCTCTTGGTTGCAATAATTTTGTATAATAATTTATATTGAAAAACTCTACGTTTTGAATCCAGCGCTGTTTTGTGTATCAGTTCATAAACTGGGGGGCATTCTTACTTAGTAGGGCTGGACATAGGGCTACAAGATCTGGAGAGATACACAAGGGTGTGTAACATTTCTTCCAATAAATTGCATATAACTTGATGTCATGACGTGACTTACTTTAAATGTATGACTGTTATTTATCCAATCACCTAACTATGTTTAATTGTCACTCGATTAAATTAATCATGTAACAATTAACTCATTAGGAATTTGGGAAGTTGTTTAAAGGAAGAAGTTGTTTAACAAGTTATTATCTCCCGAATTAAACTCTTAGAAGATATGTTATATATCGATAACAGTCACTTATCAAATAATTACCTCTTATCAGTCTTATTTTGAACGTCGCATAATCCTTGAACCTGCAAGAACCCTAACCTGATTGATGAATCAGCAATACACAAATTGGCTTAATTATTTATTTACTAACTAACTAAATAATAACAATACAAACACACATAGGTTATTGATTACTAACGTAATACAATGAAAACAGGTCCCTAGTGGACTGGACTAACATTAGCATGAATGCTTGGGTAGTGGAGGGGTCAGAATCGAAGGGAGAGACAGAGATTCAAACTATCATAGTTACTTTGGAAACTACGCTCATAGTAATCATAATTCTTATGCACCCTAATAATTGTCTATTCGGATTAGAAATGCAACATGTATTTACGTGTTGCTGTCCTCGATAGTTGAGTTGATGATGTAGGACTCTGGTTTGCCCACCAGAGATCCCAATGTCCTTGGTAGAGTTTCTGGTCGTAGTGGTGGTTAGAATGATTACTACAGATGTACCAGCGGTTGTCTGAGAGGGATTGTCCTCTCCTCTCTCGTGTCTTTAGTGAAAGTTCTCTAGACGACTATACATGCCAGCTGCAGACTGAAATGATAAGGTCTAGTGCATTGTCTTCTTTTTCGCACCGTGTAGAGGTTGAGAGTTTCAGAGTTTCTCCATTTCAAACATGTGGACTAATGTCTCACGTTTTCTGGTCTTTCTAGTCTAACCATTTTGTAACGTGTAGCTTCAGCTTCACGCTTCTTGGTCTTGTAGAGTGTCAACCATTTTAAGTTGTGGGGCTTACTGGTGTCAAGGGGTGCTGAAGGTGGGTGTGGTGCATGAATCAAGCGCAGGACGCAGAAGCTCAGTCCAAAAGACTTTAGTGCAATATTCACGTAGAAAATAAGCACAATAAGCCCGAAGGCAAAATAACGGCGCACACAGGCGTCAAAAAAACGGCGCACTAACATGTGCGAAAAACCTCTCCAAAACACTGGAGGGAAGTACGTAGCTCCAACACGAAACAGAAGAGCAATCACACACAAAGACAAACACACACAACGAGAACTAAATAGGACACTAACGAGGACTAACAAGACACAGGTGTACAACATCAAGACAAAACCAAACGAACATGAAACATAGATCGGTGGCAGCTAGTACTCCGGGGGGACGACGACCGCCGAAGCCTGCCCGAACCAGGAGGAGGAGCAGCCTCGGCCGAAACCGTGACAGTACCCCCCCCTTGACGCGCGGCTCCAGCTGTGCGCCGACCCCGGCCTCGGGGACGACCAGGAGGACGCGGAGCAGGGCGCGCGGGATGGTCCCGGTGGAACTCCGACAGGAGAGATGGGTCTAGGATGTCCCTCCGCGGCACCCAGCACCGCTCCTCCGGGCCGTACCCCTCCCACTCCACGAGATACTGGAGACCCCCATCCGGCGTCTTGAGTCCAAGATGGACCGAACAGTGTACGCCGGAGCCCCTCGATGTCCAGTGGGGCGGAGGAGTCTCCCCTATCTCATTGTCCTGGAGTGGACCAGCTACCACCGGCCTGAGAAGAGACACATGGAACGAGGGGTTAATATTCTTATACTCAACAGGTAGATTTAACCTATAACACACCTCGTTCAATCTTCTCAGGACTTTAAAGAGCCCCACAAACCGCCGACCCAGCTTCCGGCAGGGCAGGCGGAGGGGTAGGTTTCTGGTAGAGAGCCAGACTCGATCTCCGGGTGCGTACACCGGCCCCTCACTGCGGTGGAGATCGGCGCTCGCCTTGTGACGAAGGACGGCCCGCTGCAGGTGGACGTGGGCAGCGTTCCACGTCTCTTCCGAGCGCCTCATCCAATCATCCACCGCAGGGGCCTCGATCTGGCTCTGCTGCCAAGGTGCCAGAACCGGCTGGTAACCTAACACACATTGGAAGGGGGTTAGGTTGGTAGAGGAGTGGCGGAGAGAGTTCTGGGCCATCTCGGCCCAGGGAATGTACCGTGCCCACTCCTTCGGCCGGCCCTGGCAATACGACCTCAGAAACCTACCCACATCCTGGTTGACACGTTCTACCTGCCCGTTACTCTCCGGGTGGTACCCTGAGGTAAGGCTAACCGAGACCCCCAAACGCTCCATGAACGCTCTCCAAACACGGGAGGTAAACTGGGGGCCTCGATCAGACACTATATCCTCGGGTACCCCGTAATGCCAGAAGACGTGGGTAAATAGGGCCTCAGCGGTCTGTAGGGCAGTAGGAAGACCCGACATAGGGAGAAGACGACAGGCCTTAGAGAACCGGTCCACAACGACCAGGATGGTGGTATTCCCCTGAGAGAGGGGAAGGTCTGTCACAAAATCCACCGAGAGGTGGGACCATGGTCGTTGTGGAACGGGCAGGGGTTGTAACTTACCCCTGGGCAGATGTCGGAGCGCCTTACACTGGGCGCACACCGAGCAGGAGGAGACATAAACCCTCACATCCCTGGCCAAAGTGGGCCACCAGTATTTAGTGCTAAGGCAATGCACTGTCCGGCCAATACCCGGATGTCCAGAGGAGGGTGACGTGTGAGCCCAGTAAATGAGTCGATCCCGAATCTCGAGCGGAACGTACTTCCGACCCTCAGGACACAGTGGAGGGCTGGGGTCGGTGCATCGCAACGCTCGCTCGATTTCGGCATCGACCTCCCACACCACCGGTGCCACAAGGCAAGACTCCGGTAGTATGGGGAGTAGGCTCAACGGACCTCTCCTCCGTGTCATACCGCCGGGACAGCGCATCTGCCTTACCATTCTGGGACCCAGGGATGTACGTGATTTTAAATACGAACCTGGTGAGAAACATACTCCATCGAGCCTGGCGAGGGTTCAGTCTCCTCGCTGCCCGGATGTATTCCAGGTTCCGATGGTCAGTCAAAATGAGGAGAGGGTGTTGAGCCTCCTCAAGCCAATGCCTCCACACCTTAAGGGCTTGAACTACAGCTAACAGCTCCCTGTCCCCTACGTCATAGTTACGCTCCGCCGGGCAGAGCTTTTTTGAGTAAAAAGCACAGGGGCGGAGTTTAGGTGGCGTGCCGGACCGTTGAGAGAGAACGGCCCCTATACCAGCCTCAGACGCGTCTACCTCAACCTGAAAGGGTAATGCGGGATCCGGATGCGCCAGCACCGGAGCCAACGTAAACAGGTCCTTCAGCCTCCTAAAGGCCCTGTCCGCATCAGCTGACCACTGCAGGCGCACCGGACCCCCTTTCAGAAGGGACGTGATGGGAGCTGCCACCTGTCCAAAACCCCGGATAAACCTCCGGTAGTAATTCGCAAAGCCCAAGAACTGCTGCACCTCTTTTACAGTGGTTGGAGTTTGCCATTTACGCACAGTGGACACACCATCCACCTCCATTCTCACCCCTGACGCGGACAACCAATAACCCAAAAAGGAGACCGACTCCTGGAAAAACAGACATTTCTCTGCCTTGACATATAGGTCGTGCTCCAACAGCCTCCTCAATACACGACGCACCAGGGTTATATGCTCGGCTCGGGTAGACGAGTACACCAGAATGTCATCAATGTACACGACCACCCCTTGTCCCTGCATATCCCGGAAAATGTCATCTACGAAGGATTGGAAGACTGATGGAGCATTCATCAACCCATATGGCATGACGAGATATTCGAAATGACCTGACGTGGTACTAAACGCTGTCTTCCATTCGTCGCCCTCTCCTAATGCGCACCAAGTTATACGCGCTCCTGAGATCCAATTTTGTGAAAAACCGCGCTCCATGCAATGACTCTGTCATGGTCGCAATCAGAGGGAGTGGATAACTGTATTTCACAGTAATCTGATTGAGACCACGGTAATCAATGCACGGGCGCAACCCTCCATCTTTCTTCTTCACAAAAAAGAAACTTGAGGAGGCGGGAGAAGTGGAGGGCCGAATGTATCCCTGTCTCAAAGATTCGGCTATGTAAGTCTCCATAGCTTTTCTCTCCTCTTGAGACAAAGGATACACGTGGCTCCGTGGGAGCGCTGCTCCTGCCTGGAGATCAATCGCACAATCCCCCTGTCTATGAGGAGGCAACTGCGTCGCCCTAGTTTTACTAAACACGAGAGCTAAATCCCCATATTCAGGCGGAATGTGCAGTGCGGGCACTTGGTTTGGACTTTCCACCGAAGTCGCCCCCACGGAAACACCCAGACATCGCCCCTCGCACTGAGCAGACCACCCATCGAGAGCCCTCTGTTGCCACGAAATAGCAGGGTTATGGGTGCTTAACCAGGGAATTCCCAGCACCACCGGGTACGCAGGAGAGTCGATCAGATACAGCTGTATAGTCTCTTCATGACCCCCCTGCGCACACATTCTAAGTGGTGCTGTGATCTCCCTAATCAACCCCGACCCCAACGGGCGGCTATCTAAGGCATGAACGGGAAAAGGTTTGTCAACAGGTAGGAGAGGGATCCCTAAATCTAAACAAAACTTCCGATCAACAAAATTCCCAGCTGCGCCTGAATCTACTAGCGCCTTATGCTGGGAATGAGGTGCAACCTGTGGAAAACACACAGGTATACAAAAGTGCGCAACAGAAAGCTCTGGGTAAGTGGGACGTCTACTCACCTGGGAGGCCCCCCAGTGCGTGGCCTGTTGTCTTCTCCCCCGGAGAACCCTCCCCAGCACCTGGCCGCAGTGTGCCCTCCACGACCGCACTTGGTGCAGGAGACAGGCCCCCTCGGGCTCCTCCTCCTCCTTTCTCTAGCCCGGCACCCCCGAGCTCCATAGGGCTCGGCTCGGAGGTGCCGGAGGGCGGAATGGACGGACCCCCTCGGGGACGTCCACGGGTGGCCAGCAGGGTGTCCAGACGGATGGACATATCGACCAACTGGTCGAAGGTGAGATGGGTATCCCTGCAGGCCAACTCACGTTGAACGTCCTCCCGTAGGCTACATCGAAAATGGTCGATGAGGGCCCGTTCATTCCACCCTGCGTCCGCCGCTAGAGTCCGGAACTCTAGAGCAAACGCCTGTGCGCTCCTCCTCCCCTGTCTCAGGTGGACTAGACGCTCCCCCTGAGAACTCGGCGTAGGAGATGGTGTTGGCGTCCATCTTCCTCCACTCGGCGTTAGCCCACTCCAACGCCTTGCCCGTGAGACAGGATATGAGGGCGGAAACGCTCTCGTGTCCCGAGGGCACCGGGTGTACAGTGGCCAGGTAGAGCTCCACCTGCAGGAGGAACCCCTGACACCCGGCAGCTGTTCCGTCATACGCCCTCGGGAGCGAGAGCCGAATCCCCCTGGGTTCCGGACCTGGGACTGGTGGACCGGCCGATGGGGTTGGCAGGGTAGGTGGAGGTGTGGGTACCCCGCTGGCCTCCCATCGGTGCAGGGTGTTGATGACGTCCTGTAGAGCGGTCCCCAGTTGTCGTATCTGGTCATCTTGGCCGCGAACATGCTCCTCGAGCGACTCAGGCGTAACTGCAGATCCTGCTGATTCTATTTTGGTGTGTGATTCTGTCAAGGGGTGCTGAAGGTGGGTGTGGTGCATGAATCAAGCGCAGGACGCAGAAGCTCAGTCCAAAAGACTTTAGTGCAATATTCACGTAGAAAATAAGCACAATAAGCCCGAAGGCGAAATAACGGCGCACACAGGCGTCAAACAAACGGCGCACTAACATGTGCGAAAAACCTCTCCAAAACACTGGAGGGAAGTACGTAGCTCCAACACGAAACAGAAGAGCAATCACACACAAAGACAAACACACACAACGAGAACTAAATAGGACACTAACGAGGACTAACAAGACACAGGTGTACAACATCAAGACAAAACCAAACGAACATGAAACATAGATCGGTGGCAACTAGTACTCCGGGGACGACGACCGCCGAAGCCTGCCCGAACCAGGAGGAGGAGCAGCCTCGGCCGAAACCGTGACAACTGGTCTGGTAGAAATTCAACCATTTGCAATGTTTGGCTCACGCTTCACGTCTGCTGGTCTAAAGGTTGATTCGTTTTTCAAGGCTTTTTATGCCCTCTGGGTAAAAGGGGCGTTCCATCGTGATGACACGTGGTCCTCTGTAGCTCAGCTGGTAGAGCATTGCGCTTGTAATGCCAAGGTAGTGGGTTAGATCCCCGGGACCACCCATACACAAAAACAATTATGCACGCATGACTGTAAGTCGCTTTGGATAAAAGCGTCTGCTAAATGGCAAATTATTATTATTATGATTTCTGATGTCACTCGGGCCTTGGCTAGACACTGTGCATAGTTTATATGAAAAACTATTATCTCATTAGAAGACTAAAATCACATTCCTATCTTCACCAAAATACTCTCATACTTAATCATATTTTTAATACAACATTTAGATGTGAACTTGATAGATAGAATATGTTCACTTTCCGAGTTACAGTTATTACTTGATACCATCCTTAATGACATCACAAAATAATAAACAATATGACATGATTATTCTTTAGATCCCCACTGACCATTCCAAACACTTGGAGGTCAGGAATAATGTTCCAATGTCCAATCTTTTGACGTTAGAGTTTTAAGGTGGCAAGAGTCTCTCTGTAACAAAGAGTTTTCTTTCTTCCCATACTAGAGACCAAAAGGAGTCCTTTTCTGCAAACTATTTATGACCGGCTGTTAATTCATAAAACTGGCCCAACTCCCCCTTCTCCTCTCCTGTGGGAGAGAGGGGGGGTCTGGCTATCTGTCAGCCATTTGCCAAGCTGATCTGGCACCTTTGATCCTCACCAAGGAGAGAGTCATGACAGTCTGCCTCTGGTGGATTCAACCTTGGAAGGATTCTTCAAGTTGGAACCCAGCATAAAAATGACCACCGGATGTCCTGGTTGTGGATCATCTTTGCGGTCCCCCTCTGGTAGTTTGAGGTGAATTTCTTCATGAGGCTTTTTATGCACTCAGGGTAAAAGGGGCGTTCCATCATGTTTGTGCTCATCTGGGTGTGGCCACTGACTCATAACTGGGAAGTGTAGCCCCCCAGAGATACAGTCATGTTGTTCCACCATCTTTAATGACATCACAATATAGTAACGAATTTGACATGATTGTTCTTTAAGTCCCCACCAACCATTTCCCACTGTTAGGCTATGGTTCAACCCAGCACTCAGAGAAACAAACACGACAAAGGGAGTGGAAGAAACAAAAATATTTAATAAAAGTTAAAATTGTCTTAGTCCAAAAACAACTGAAGTAAAGGAACAGAGTGGGCTAGTCGGCTCCGGAGGAAGGAGAGGCTGAGGCAGGCAGGCAGGCAGGCAGGCAGGCAGGCAGGCCGACCGGCAGGAAGGCAGGCAGGTTGGGAGGTATGTCCGAAACTAAAGACAAAACAAATGACAGGTTAAGGAGAGTGGAGAGCCAGGCTGAAGACAAAGACAAAATAACTTTACTGGTGAGCCAAGTTACCGCTCTGGTAAGAACAACGATCTGGCGCCGGTGGAGAGCCATGCCCCGGAATTAGTAGTGCAGGTTGATTAGAGAATAGGATGCAGCTGCGTAGGCAGGAATCACTGGAAACAACCCGCAGCTGCACAGGAGAGGCAGATCCTGAGCACGCCCCTGATCCACTCCAGACACACCCACATAAAGGGGACAAACACACATACAGATACAACAGACACAGAGGGGACAAAACAAGGAGGAAGGGAAACAGAAAAGGGAGAGACAAGCTGCCCACATAACAGTACCCCCCTCAATGGTCGCCACCTGGCGACCCACCAGGCCTGTCAGGGTTGTCGTGATGGAAGTCCGTGATCAACTGAGGATCCAACACAAAACGCTTAGGGACCCAAGACCTCTCCTCTGGTCCATAACCTTCCCAATCGACTAGGTATTGGAGACCCCTACCCCGCCTCCGAGAGTCCAGTAGCCTACTGACGGTGTAGGCCGGATGGTCGTCAATGAGACGAACAGGTGGAGGTGGAACAGCCGGCGGACACAAAAGGCTGGAGGACACAGGTTTCAGTTGGGAGACGTGGAAAGTAGGGTGTATCTTCATGGCTGAAGGCAACTTCAAACGAACCGCAGCGGGGTTAATGATGGACTCCACCACAAACGGACCCAGGTACCGAGGAGACAGCTTGCGTGATTTGGTACGAAGAGGTACGTTCTTAGACGACAGCCAAACCTCTTGACCAGGATGAAACACAGGTGCGGGAGTCCTGCTCCTATCCGCTGTCATCTTGTTCCTGTCGGTGGTCCGAAGCAACGCTTCCCGAGCGTCGCGCCACACTCTCTGGCAGCGGCGGAGGTTCTCCTGAACCGAAGGAACAGCCAATTCCTTCTCCTGAGCAGGAAACAGAGGGGGTTGATAACCCATGGTAACTTCGAAGGGTGAAAGACCAGTGGCAGAGGTGGTGAGGGAGTTGTGGGCGTACTCTATCCAAGGCAGATGTTTGGCCCAGGATGATGGATGTTGAGCAGCCACACAACGAAGGGTTGCTTCGAGGTCTTGATTGGCTCTTTCTGTTTGACCGTTGGTCTGGGGATGAAACCCTGAGGACAGACTAACGGAAGCACCCAAAGCAGAACAGAAAACCTTCCAAACACGGGAAGTAAACTGTGGGCCTCTATCAGATACGATGTCCACAGGTATTCCATGGGGACGGAATACATGTTGGACTAGGAGGTCCGCTGTCTCACTGGCAGACGGTAATTTTGGTAATGCTATATAGTGAACAGATTTAGAGAATCTGTCCACAATGGTAAGTATAGTATCATTACCTTCAGACTTGGGTAGGCCGGTGACAAAATCCATGGCTATGTGGGACCAGGGACGGCTGGGAACTGGGAGGGGTAGCAGCAGCCCCGAAGGGGACTGATGGGAGGCTTTGCCCCGAGCACAGGTTGAACAGGCTGCCACAAAAGCCCGAACGTCAGTTTCCATTGAAGGCCACCAAAAATGTCTCCTAAGCAGCGTCAACGTGCGTCTCATCCCAGGGTGACCAGCAAAACGGGAGGTGTGAATCCACTGCAACACCTGAGACCGGACCGTCTCGGGAACAAAGAGTAGGTTGGGAGGTCCATCACCCGGTCCCGGGTCCGTGGCAAGTGCAGTCTTCACAAGAGACTCGATCTCCCACTGAACAGCCGCCACGACGCATGAGGAAGGCAGGACTGCCTCAGGCTCGCTGGTCTCCGAAGGGTCAGCAAACTGGCGGGACAAAGCATCTGGTTTAACATTTCTTGACCCCGGTCTGTATGTAAGAATAAAGTTAAACCTACTAAAAAACAGGGCCCATCTGGCTTGGCGTGAGTTGAGTCTCTTAGTGGCTTGGATGTAAGCCAAGTTCTTGTGGTCTGTCCAGACCACAAACGGCAGTTCAGCTCCATCCAGCCAGTGCCGCCATTCTTCCAGTGCTAGCTTGACCGCCAGCAGTTCTCGGTTTCCAACGTCGTAATTCCGTTCTGTGGGTGACAATTTTTTGGAGAAAAAAGCACAGGGGTGAAGCTTTTGGTCAGTGGGGGAGCGCTGGGAGAGGACGGCTCCCACACCTGAGTCCGACGCGTCCACCTCCACAACAAACTGCAGAGAGGTATTGGGGTGTATCAACACAGGGGAGGTGGAAAACAGTTCCTTCAAAACCCCTACCGCCTGCTCCGCCTCAGGGGACCACAGAAAAGGGACTTTTGGGGATGTGAGTCTAGTAAGGGGTGCCACCACTTTACTAAAACCCTTAATGAACCTACGGTAGAAGTTAGCAAAGCCCAAAAATCGTTGAAGTTGCTTACGGGTGGTGGGTATGGGCCATTCCGTCACTGCCCGGATCTTCTCGGGGTCCGCCTTCACCTGCCCGCTCTCAATGATGAAACCAAGGAACGATGTAGACTGTTTGTGGAACTCACACTTCTCTGCTTTGACATACAGCTTGTTTTCCAAGAGCCGTTGAAGGACTTGACGGACGTGTGACTCATGCTCCTCGGGTGACTTGGGAAAAAACAAGAATATCATCCAGGTATACAAAGACAAAACGGTTCAAAAAATCCCTAAGAACATCGTTCACCATGGCTTGGAAAACAGCAGGGGCGTTTGAGAGCCCAAAGGGCATGACCAAATACTCAAAATGTCCCAGTGGAGTGTTGAAAGCGGTTTTCCACTCATCTCCCTTACGGATCCGGACAAGGTGATAAGCGTTCCTGAGGTCGAGCTTGGAGAAAACTGTGGCGCCATGCAGAGGTTCAAAAGCAGAGTTGATGAGTGGAAGGGGATACTTGTTTTTAACAGTTATGTTGTTTAAACCCCTGAAATCGATACAGGGGCGTAACGACTTGTCCTTCTTTTCCACGAAAAAGAAACCTGCACCCAAAGGAGACGACGAGGGACGGATTATGCCCGAGACCAGAGAATCACCAATGTACTGCTCCATTGCCTCTCTTTCCGGTCGGGACAGATTGTATAAGCGACTAGAGGGCAAGGGAGCACCAGGAAGCAGTTCAATAGGGCAATCATAAGGCCTATGTGGTGGTAGAGACAGAGCCTTGTCCTTACTGAAAACCTCCGCTAAGTCATGGTATTCTTTGGGGACAGATGACAGATCAAGAGGAGCTGAGGGATGAGTTGGGTTACACTTAGTGGGGGAACCGCTGACCTAAGGCACTCTGAATGGCAGTTAGTGCTCCAACTGAGAATGGTGTGACGTGTCCAATCAATTTGTGGGTTGTGAAGAGCCAACCAGGGGAAGCCAAGGATTAGGGAGGTAGCTGAGCCAGACATAACTCTTAGCTGAATGCTTTCACAATGATTGCCAGAAATCACTAGGGGAAACGGGGGGTGGTTTGATGAGTTATCTCCGCGAGGAGGCGCCCATCAAGGGCTGTGACCCGAATGGGGGTAGGTAGTGGCTCCATGGGGATACGAGCTTGTGTAACGAACTGGTGGCTAATAAAGTTGTCTTCTGCACCTGAGTCTATGAGAGCTGAGAGTGGCAGGGAATGACTCTGGAAACGTAAGGTTACAGGTACTTGTAATCGGGGAATGATGGGTTCAGGATCTAACTCTGGGCTCGCAAGTAGACCCACCGTTACGAGCGAGCCTTGTCTTTTGGCCGCTTAGGGCATGTAGCCAGAATGTGTGTGGCGTCTCCACAGTACAGGCACTCACCCGCCTGGAGGCGCCGTTGCCGTTCTGCTGGAGGTAGTCGAGCTCGACCCACTTGCATAGGTTCCTCCTCTGTGCTCGGGATGGAATCAGGAATAAGAAGCTGCCGGCTCCGGGAGGCGAGACTCGAGTGGTTGAAGGCTGGGGAACTCGTCCTCCTAGATGCGGCCGACCGCCTCTCTCCCGACGCCTCCCGCAACCGGTTGTCTAGCTTAATGGACAGGGAAACGAGAGAATGTAAATCATGTGGCTCGTCACGAGCAGCCAGTTCATCCTTAATGGCTTCATTCAAACCGTTTAGAAATGCTCCTTGAAGTGCCACATTGTTCCACTTGGAGTCCGCTGCCAAAGTCCAGAACTCAATAGAGTACTCAGCCACACTGTTAGAACCCTGCCTCAAATTAAAAAGTATCTTGGAGGAATTACCCACATGGTCAGGATGGTCAAAAACAGTCTTCAATTTAGCAGAAAAATCAGCGAAAGTCAATCCAGTCAAAGTTTGATTTGAGCACACAGCCTCAGCCCAAACCAGAGCTCTCCCTCTTAACAGCCCCAGAACATAATGTACCTTAGAGGTATCAGTAGAAAATGACAGTGGTCTCTGCCGAAAAATCAAGTCACACTGAAGCAAAAATCCCCGGCACTTGTCCAATTCTCCATTGAACGGTTCAGGCGACGTGACAGGGGGTTCCCGATGGAACGAAGCCTGCATCATGTCCGAGGAACCAACTTGGGGTGCATCAAACTGGGGGTCAGAGAGAGATGGAGAACTGATAACAGACAATTTAGAGACTTGTGTAGTTAACTGAGTCACCTGGTTCAGCAGTTGATGATTATTTTCCAAAAGAGTCCGAATCAGTTGGTCATGCTGTCCTAGCAACGTTCCTTGAGCCTGGATAGCTTGTTGGAAGCTGTCTTCGTTTGCCCCGTGCTGTCTCTCTGTTGGGTCCATGGCCAGATCGTTCTGTTAGGCTATGGTTCAACCCAGCACTCAGAGAAACAAACACGACAAAGGGAGTGGAAGAAACAAAAATATTTAATAAAAGTTAAAATTGTCTTAGTCCAAAAACAACTGAAGTAAAGGAACAGAGTGGGCTAGTCGGCTCCGGAGGAAGGAGAGGCTGAGGCAGGCAGGCAGGCAGGCAGGCAGGCAGGCCGACCGGCAGGAAGGCAGGCAGGTTGGGAGGTATGTCCGAAACTAAAGACAAAACAAATGACAGGTTAAGGAGAGTGGAGAGCCAGGCTGAAGACAAAGACAAAATAACTTTACTGGTGAGCCAAGTTACCGCTCTGGTAAGAACAACGATCTGGCGCCGGTGGAGAGCCATGCCCCGGAATTAGTAGTGCAGGTTGATTAGAGAATAGGATGCAGCTGCGTAGGCAGGAATCACTGGAAACAACCCGCAGCTGCACAGGAGAGGCAGATCCTGAGCACGCCCCCTGATCCACTCCAGACACACCCACATAAAGGGGACAAACACACATACAGATACAACAGACACAGAGGGGACAAAACAAGGAGGAAGGGAAACAGAAAAGGGAGAGACAAGCTGCCCACATAACACCCACATTATTTTAAGTAGGAATATTGTTTCATTACCCACTTTTGGATGTTAGAGTCTTGGCGGGAAGACTTCCTTTGTTAACAAAGGGGTCCTTCCTCTTCATGGCAAGGAAGAGAAAGTCTGCACGGTATTTACGACCTGTCATAAAACTGGCCCCCAGGAAAGGGGGTGTTCAAACCTTTGCCTAGCCGGCATGTTTGATCCTCAACTCATGAGGGCAAGTCATGACATTGACTATCCACGTAATATGCAAAAGTTGATTTACATTCATGCACTGTTAATAAGCAGGTTTCCTGTTTCAAAACCTTGCATGCTGCTGGAAAAAAGGAACTAGATCACTGGTAAACAGCATGGAATATACTGAACAATATCCAGGAATGATCATAGCTTTGCTCCTTTCAACTTTCATGTTGTATTTTGAGCTTTTCAACTTTTATTGTGGTGCCACCTTTTTAAGTATTTATGACTCAGGGCAGTCCCTTTGTCGCAAGCAGAAGAAACTCCCTAGTGACTTTACTCTCTTTCTGCTTCATGGACAGAGAGTAACTATTAATTTCCCCAAACATTCAACTTCATTTGACTGTTTTCCTATGGGCCGTACTGTAGTATGAAAGCTTTTCTCTGGTTTTCCTAATTTACCTCACAGAAACAAAGATTTAGGAAGTAATGCATTTGGTGGCAGAAGTCTGTTTGCAGAGACAGGTAGAAGCACAATACTGTAAGTGAATGAATGCAAGTTCTCTCTGAACACCTACCAAACTGTCAATGTTTGAAGTGTTTTTAGGCAGAGAAAATGCAGTAATTTGGAGGACATTACAGTCATAATTGCTGGTGAGATCCAGTGATTTTGCATGCAACCTCTGATTGAGGACTGGTGTCTGTCAGAAAGTCCATCAACAATCTGCTTTTTCCTGACTACATCTGGCAGGAGCTTTTACTGTCTAATACTGAGGTGTTTCATGTTGTTGCTGTCATTTTATTGGTTAAATGTAGAAGTGCAGTTTTTGTTTTTGTAGGAGAGGTCAACGTGTAGTTCTAAAATAATACACACCAAATGCAACCTGTTTTGATAAAGTCAATGTTTTATCTCTATCTTGGATTGACACTTTATGATCAGAGAAATAGTCTGCTCACTGTTACAGTGTGTATTTTCCACCATCACCCTAAACTGAAGGAATAGGCTACCTCTGTATCATAGCAGTAGGCCCTGGACCTCGGAAGTGAACAGCAATCTCATGTGTGATCTCATAAATACAAACTACAATACCTACACTATAAAAACAGGGAGTGATAAACATGATCTGGGTTTCAGCCTTCAGAGGTTGCTTGTTTGGTCAGAGGCAGTGGGAAACCTACACACTGTACATGTAGAGAGCTGACTATGAGAGCTATGCTTCTTGACAGCCGCGCTGCATTCCCCAATTCCATTTCACAGATGGTCTCCGCACTTCAACCGAGAGGGCGGGAATTTGTTTTATTCCTTATTCCGACTAACCGTCAACCCCCACTCTCGCCACAAATCATTTTAAAAGAGGGGGTAGTGTAAAATAAACCTCTATCATGGGAGGGGAAAGTACCTTTTAAGATCTGTCAAAGCCTCGGCTAATAGGGGTTATCCATCGTGGGCTTTCAAAATGTCACATTGGAGCCTCGTTTATTTGCATAACCTGTAAAGCATCCCAGAGAGCGCGAGTGCATTGATTTAGCCTGGTGTCTCGGGAGACTCCGCCGGCGCTAAGGCACTCCTTAATCCACTAAACTGGTCCACTCTCAGGTACTCTAGTACTGTTTTACAGGCGTAGCATGGCGTGAATTCCTGCTCCGCTCATTCCTATGCACTCAGCTAGCCTAATCTACAGCCTGGCCACAGAGTAAATATCATCAGGTGATCTGTGGGATGTTGTGAAAGGCCTTCTAAACCCCCAAGAATAATTCTCGCTCAGCCTTTTTGGACGGATGTATTCTAAGAGAGATTCCTTGCAAATGTCCTCTAGCTATTTTCTTGTAGAATATTTAGAGCAAGGTGTAGGCTACATTTCATTAAAACTCCCAAATAGCTTTGATGAAACCTAAACATAATGGATTAGCTAGGCCAGTTATTCACAAACCAACTTGGATCAATTGCAAGAACAGCAAGAGGAATGAACCTGAGTATATTTACATTTGTTAGATTCAAACAGGGCTCCATCAAGGCCACATTTGTCATTGCTTCCATCTTCCAAGTTGTTAATCCCCCGAGGCTATCGCTCCCCCATGGCAGTCTCACCAGATTGTGATCATTGTGAAACATCACTGACACTGAGGCCCATCCAGAGGAAATTCCTGTGATTGCGGATAGCAACTTTTTTGTTTTCCAATTCCTACTACATGCAGAACATCAAATGTTATGGTACAGCTTGAGACATTACTGTACTTAAATCCTATACACATGCACCGAACACATTTCTAAAGCACCACATCTGAAACTATCCAGTGTGTGAGTCCAACAATGAAATTCAATGAAACATCTTAGCATGCATGAGGTATATTGTACTATATTGAATAGTAAGAGTGCACTGTTCTTGGTGTGCTCAGGGCATTCAATCGATCGGGTGCTGTAACATCACCCGGAGTGTGTGAGCGGGCAGCTGAGGGTGATTAATGGAGGGATTTATGAACAATGATGAAAATCGATGTGGAATAAGAAATGAGAAACAACTGAGCAGATTATGGAGGTTATTAAGGCATTTCGGCAAAGAGTAAAAGAATGGACACTTACTACGGGTCGGCTCGGCTAAGAGGACAGAGGAAAAAGAAAAAGAAATACACAACGTGAAAATACTGTGTGTGTGTTTGTCCAGTGAGGCTGTAGTAGGAGCACATATCCTTAGCAGTTTTTTCTGACTTTTCTTCAAGGTAAGCAGGAGTTCCATGTAAAACTTCCACTTAACTAGAGGGTGGCAACTTCAGTTGAAAACTGCTGGAAAAATGCAATCGTAAACACAAACAAATTAAAACCAGAACTTAATTTGTTTCATTATCTATAAGAAAACATACAGGAGCCGTCTGCCTCATCCAGGAGAGTCATTAAAATGTATATTGATTAAAATATGCCTGTGGAGAAACCTGCACAAATAACAACGTAATAGGGAATTTGTGCTTTTTTAATAGAGCCTCCTGCTTGGACAAAACAAACCAATTTGAGTTCTATAACAGACAGGTGAAAATAGAGATATCGGAAAGACTTTGCCTAATCTGCATTAGACAGACATTTTTAAATAGAGGGGCTGGATGGACTCATCCAATATTTTGTGAATGTGGGAGGAATGGTAATTGTCAACAATGCTGTGAGTTGGACAATGAAATGCTTCCAAATACAATTGTATCCCTTTGACTACAAAAGTCCATCAGTCTTTGCCTCCCTCCAACAGTGTCATTACTGTAGGTGCATTATCAAGTAAGGACAGATGCACCCTCACTAAAATTGGCGGATTGCAGCGATTTATGGAAATTATTGAAAGTGTTTTAAAAGTATTGTCGATTACATTTTACATTTACATTTTAGTCATTTAGCAGATGCTCTTATCCAGAGCGACTTACAGGAGCAATTAGGGTTAAGTGCCTTGCTCAAGGGCACATCGACAGATTTTACTAGGCATACTTACCAAAAACGACTGACGTACTCCTCAATGTAAAGAGTCACTGTTGCATTTACAATGTTGCGTGCAACATGTCTTGGAAATGAGTGGCCAAAATTATTACCATCTGGCACTTGTTTAGCATATGCCCGGCACATTAACTCAGTAAGTTCAGTCAACTGGGAATGTTGATTCTGTTGGAGAGCAAACTCAAGTCTCAACATATTACCTTTGATATAGTAGGTGAAGTACTACTACAGTTGTACTACAGTAGGCTACTACAGCTACGATGGTGTAATAAAGGTGTAGATTCACGCGCAGAGCGCGGCAGGTGTTTATTTCGCCTTCACAGAAGGCAGGAATCGTGGTCACAGGCAGGCAACGGTCATACGCAGTTTGGCAAACAGACAGGTGAATCAAAACTAGGCCTGAAGGCAATAACTGGTTCTCACAAACAAGCTAGGAAAAGGCTTAGTAGAGTCAAAACGAACAATACCTCACAAGGCACAAACAGAAAGAACTGAACTAAATAAGGAGCTGATGAGACCAGGTGAGTAACTAACACAGGTGAAATCAATGAACAAACATGAAAGACAGGGCTACGTTCAAAAACACAAAGAAACAGGGCTACGTTCAAGAACACAAGGTGAACTAAGAAAATAAATACAGAACCTTACAGTTGGCTCTTTTGACACAGTAGTAGTAGCAGGATACTAATGTGGAATCCATTAATTTGAATCCAGGGGTTCAGAAATGTTGTCTGTTTTTACATAATTGAATGGAAGTGTGTCAAAATCATTACTGTAGCTGTTACAAATAGTGCTGAGCGATTAGTGCTTTTTGAGATCGGTTTGGATTAGGTTTGATAATTTTTTGGGGAAATAATGACATTACACTTTTTTAATGGAAATTCCAAAGACAAAAATCGTGAACATTCAATTGCCAAAACATTATTCCATTGTCTCTGTTAGGGCCACATTAGACATCAATAGAAAAATAGGAAATTACTATGAAATAATATTACTTATTCATATTTTTTTTCCGTTAAAGTCATAATCTCATCTCTGCTCAGGCAGTATCAGTCAGCCATCCAGACCATCTAACCTACAGTTGAAGTCGGAAGTTTACATACACCTTAGCCAAATACATTTAAACTCAGTTTTTCACAACTCCTGACATTTAATCCTAGTAAAAATGCCCTGTCTTAGGTCAGTTAGGATCACCACTTTATTTTAAGAATGTGAAATGTCAGAATAACAGTAGAGAGAATTTATTTCAGCTTTTATTTCTTTCATCACATTCCCAGTGGGTCAGAAGTTTACATACACTCAATTAGTATTTGGTAGCATTGCCTTTAAATTGTTTAACTTGGGTCAAACATTTCGGTTAGCCTTCCACAAGCTTCCCACAATAAGTTGGGTGAATTTTGGCCCATTCCTCCTGACAGAGCTGGTGTAACTGAGTCAGGTTTGTAGGCCTCCTTGCTTGCACACACTTTTTCAGTTCTGCCCACATATTTTCTATAGGATTGAGGTCAGGGCTTTGTGATGGCCACTCCTGTCACGTTCGTTCATGAACGGGTCAGACCAAGGCGTAGCGTGATGTGCGTACATGTTTATTAAATATTAAACACCACGACAAAACAACAACCAAAACCAAAAGCACAACACAACATACCTTAACTGGAACAAGATCCCACAACCCACTAGTGCCAATAGGCTGCCTAAGTATGGTTCCCAATCAGAGACAACAAGCTACAGCTGCCTCTGATTGGGAACCACACCGGCCAACATAGAAATACACATAATAGAACACCAACATGGAAATACCCAACATAGAACATACACACCCTGACTCAACATTTAAGCGTCCCCTGAGTCAGGGCGTGACAGTACCCCCCCAAAGGTGCGGACTCCGACCGCACAACATAAACATAACAGGGTAGGGGCCGGGTGGGCATTCCGCCTCGGAGGCAGATCCGGCTCCGGGCGTGACAACCACCGATTCTTCGCCTCCCTGTTGCGCCCCTGGTCTAGTCTGGACCTCGGCGTGCTGCTTGCCCTCTCCTTCCTCCCACGAAGTACCAAGCCCTGTCTGGACACTGGTGTGGGAGACCCCGAACCTGGAGAGGGGCTGACGTCTGGGTCTGGACTGAAACTGCTGACTGGAGCTGGACCCGACGACGGTGGAGCGAACTGCTCTGGCTCCGGAGTGGAGCCGCTGACCGGAGCTGGATCAGGCACCGGTGGAGCGGACTGCTCTGGCTCCGGAGTGGAGCCGCTGACCGGAGCTGGACTGGACCCCGGTGGAGCGGATTGCTCTGGTTCCGGAGTGGAGCAGCTAACCGGAGCTGGATCAGGCACCGGTGGAGCGGACTGCTCTGGCTCCGGAGTGGAGCAGCTGACCGGAGCTGGATCAGGCACCGGTGGAGCGGACTGCTCTGGCTCCGGAGTGGAGCAGCTGACCGGAGCTGAACTGGGCACCGGTGGAACAGGCACAGGCCGTGCCGGACTGGACACACGCACCACTGGCTTGGTGCGAGGAGCAGGAACAGGCCGGACCGGGCTGGCGACGCGGAACACTGGCTTGGTGCGGGGAGCAGGAACGGGCCGTACCGGACTGGCGACGCGCACCACTGGCCTGGTGCGGGGAGTAGGAACAGGCCGGGCCGGGCTGGCGATGCGCACCACTGGCTTGGTGCGAGGGGCACGAACAGGCCGGGCCGGGCTGGCGACGCGCACCACTGGCTTGGTACGAGGGACAGGAACAGGCTGGGCCGGGCTGGCGACGCGCACCACTGGCTTGGTGCGAGGGGCAGGACAGGCCGGGCCGGGCTGGCGACGCGCACCACTGGCTTGGTGCGAGGGACAGCAACAGGCCGGACCAGGCTGGCGACGCGCACCACTGGCTTGGTGCGAGGGGCAGGAACAGGCCGGACTGGGCTGGCGATGCGCACCAATGGCCTGGTGCGAGGAGCAGGAACGGGCCGGACCGGACTGCGAAGGCGGACTGGAGGTCTGGAGCGGAGAGCTGGCACAACCCGTCCTGGCTGGCTGCCCACTTTCGCACTACACATGCGGGGCGCTGGCACAGGACGCACTGGGCTGTGCACGCGCACTGGCGATACAGCTCGTAGAACTGGCGCAGGATACGCGGGACAGAGGAGGCGTACTGGAGACCAGGAGCGTTGAGCCGGCACACCCCGTCCTGGCTGGATGCCCATCTTCGCACGGCACGTGCGTGGTGCAAGCACAGGACGTACAGGACTGTGCCGGTGCACTGGCGACACAGTACGTAGCTCCGCATAACATGGAGCTTGCCCAGTCATACGCCTTCTCGCGTGAGTACGGGGAGTTGGCTCTGCTCTAACCCTAGGCTCCGCCAACCACCCTCTTAGCCCCCCCCAAAAATTCAGGCTTCTTCCTCGACCGGCTTCCTCTGTGCTGCCGTTGCTCCTCTCCTGCCTGGGCATCTACCTTTGCCCATGGCCCTTTCCCCGCAAATATCTCCTCCCATGACCACCATTTGCCCACCTGTGACATGGCAATTCGCTCTTCCTGGGCACGCTGCTTGGTCCTCGTTTGGTGGGATCTTCTGTCACGTTCGTTCATGAACGGGTCAGACCAAGGCGCAGCGTGATATGCGTACATGTTTATTAAATATTAAACACCACGACAAAACAACAAACAAAACGAAACGTGAAGTCCAAGGCAGCACAATACAACATACCTTAACTGGAACAAGATCCCACAACCCACTAGTGCCAATAGGCTGCCTAAGTATGGTCCCCAATCAGAGACAATGAGCTACAGCTGCCTCTGATTGGAAACCACACCGGCCAACATAGAAATACACATAATAGAACACCAACATAGAAATACCCAACATAGAACATACACACCCTGACTCAACATTTAAGCGTCCCCTGAGTCAGGGTGTGACAACTCCAATACCTTGACTTTGTTGTCCTTAAGTCATTTTGCCACAACTTTGGAAGTATGCTTGGGGTCATTGTCCATTTGGAAGATCCATTTGCGACCAAGTTTTAACTTCCTGACTGATATCTTGAGATGTTGCTTCAATATATCCACATAATTATCCTTCCTCATGATGCCATCTATTTTGTGAAGTGCACCAGTACCTTCTGCAGCAAAGCACCCCCACAGCATGATGCTGCCACCCCCGTGCTTCACGGTTGGGATGGTGTTCTTCGGCTTGCAAGCGACCCCCTTTTTCCTCTAAACATAATGATGGTCATTATGGCCAAACAGTTCTATTTTTGTTTCATCAGACCAGAGGACATTTCTCCAAAAAGTATAATATTTGTCCTCATGTGCAGTTGCAAACCGTGGTCTGTCTTTTTTATGTGTCACGCCCTGGCTCTGGGGACTCTTGTATGTTGAGCCAGGGTGTGAGTTTTCATTGTTTTGTGTTCTAGTTTGGTATTTCTATGTTGGCCAGGGTGGTTCCCAGTCAGAGACGGCTGTAGCTCGTTGTCTCTGATTGGGAGCCATACTTAGGTAGCCTTTTGGCATTGTTTTGGTGTGGTATCTTGTTCCGTGTATGGTTAGTGTTTGTAACCAAGGACGTCACGTTATCGTTTTGTTGTTTTGTTCTCTAATAAATAAGTATGTTCACTCATCACGCTGCGCATTGGTCCACTTCCTCCAGCGATCGTGACAGAAGATCCCACCTCGACTGGGTCAAGCAGCGTGAGGAGGAGAGAGGCTGGACTTGGGAGCAGAGGAGCGAGAGTCTGGCGAGAGCCATGGAGGCCTAGCCCAGGGGGAGGAGAGACGCCCAGACATTTTTTAGGGGGGGCTCACGCCGTGGACGACGGGGCAGCAGGAGGCCGGGATAGAGTGGTTCAGCGGGTTGGCAAAGGAGGCCGCCAGGTTACGGGAGTCACTGGTCACCAGGGGGAAGGAGAATGTAGAGGCACGGCGAGAGGTACTGGGGTGTGTTGCCAGTCCGGTCCGGCCCGTTCCTGATCCCCGCATAGGGCCAGTGGTGTGTGTCCCCAGTACGGTCCGGCTTGTTCCTGTCCCTCGCACCGAGCCTGTGGTGCGCGTCGCCAGCCCGGTCCGGCATGTTCCTGCCCCTCGCACCAAGCCTGTGGTGCGCGTCGCCAGCCCGGTCCGGCCTGTTCCTGACCCTCGCACCAAGCCAGTGGTGCGCGTCGCCAGCCCGGTCCGGCCCGTTCCTGCTTCCCGCATCAAGCCAGTGGTGCGCGTCGTCAGCCCGTTTTGGTCCGTTCCTGCTCCCCGCACCAAGCCAGTGGTGCGCTCCGTCAGCCCGGTTCGGCCCGTCCCTGCTCCCCGCACCAAGCCTGTGGTGCGCGTCGTCAGCCCGGTCCGGCCTGTTCCTGCTCCCCGCACCAAGACAGTGGTGCGCTTCGTCAGCCCGGTTCGGCCCGTCCCTGCTCCCCACACCAAGCCAATGGTGCGCGTCGTCAGCCCGGTCCGGCCTGTTCCTGCTCCCCGCACCAAGCCAGTGGTGCGCTTCGTCAGCCCGGTTCGGCCCGTCCCTGCTCCCCGCACCAAGCCAATGGTGCGCGTCATCAGCCCGGTCCGGCCCGTCCCTGCTCCCGGCACCCAGCCTGTGGTGCGCGTCGTCAGTCCGGCACAACCCGTGCCTGTTCCACCGGTGCCTGGTCCGGCACCGGTCAGCTGCTCCACTCCGGAGCTAGAGCAATCCGCTCCACCAGTGTTCAGTCCAGCTCCGGCCAGCAGGGCCAGACCGGACAAGGGGCGCTTTGGGGGGTTAGAGAGGGAGTGGGGGTCATGCCCGGAGCTGGATCCGCCGCCGAGGCGGAGTGCCCACCCGGCCCCTCCCCTGTTGTGTTTGGTTGGCGCGGTCGGAGTCCGCGCCTTTGGGGGGGGTACTGTCACGCCCTGGCTCTGGGGACTCTTGTATGTTGAGCCAGGGTGTGAGTTTTCATTGTTTCGTGTTCTAGTTTGGTATTTCTATGTTGGCCAGGGTGGTTCCCAGTCAGAGACGGCTGTAGCTCGTTGTCTCTGATTGGGAGCCATACTTAGGTAGCCGTTTGGCATTGTTTTGGTGTGGTATCTTGTTCCGTGTATGGTTAGTGTTTGTAACCAAGGACGTCACGTTATCGTTTTGTTGTTTTGTTCTCTAATAAATAAGTATGTTCACTCATCACGCTGCGCATTGGTCCACTTCCTCCAGCGATCGTGACATTATGGCGGTTTTGGAGCAGTGGCTTCTTCCTTGCTGAGCGGCCTTTCAGGTTATGTCGATATAGGACTCATTTTACTGTGGATATAGATACTTTTGTACCTGTTTCCTCCAGCATCTTCACAAGGTCCTTTGCTGTTGTTCTGGGATTGATTTGCACTTTTCGCACCAAAGAACATTCATCTCTAGGAGACAGAACTCGTCTCCTTCCTGAGCGGTATGACAGCTGCGTGGTCCCATGGTGTTTATACTTGCGTACTATTGTTTGTACAGATGAACGTGGTACATTCAGGCGTTTGGAAATTGCTCCCAAGGATAAACTAGACTTGTGGAGGTCTACACATTTTTTTCTGAGGTCTTGGCTGATTTCTTTTGAATTTCCCATGATGTCAAGCAAAGTGGCACTGAGTTTGAAGGTAGGCCTTGAAATACATCCACAGGTACACATCCAATTGACTCAAATTATGTAAATTAGCCTATCAGAAGCTTCTAAAGCCATGAAATCATTTTCTGGAATTTTCCAAGCTGTTTAAAGGCACAGTCAACTTGGTGTATGGAAACTTCTGACCCACTGGAATTGTGATACAGTGAATTTATAAGTGAAATAATCTGTCTGTAAACAATTGTTGGAAAAATTACTTGTGTCATGCACAAAGTAGATGTCCTAACCGATTTGACAAAACTATAGTTTGTTAACAAGAAATTTGTGGAGTGGTTGAAAAACGAGTTTTAATGACCTAAGTGCATGTAAACTTCCGACTTCAACTGTATGTGCTACCCATACTGTCTTTAGTTATCCTATTTAGCTAGCCTGCCTAAGCATGCTGCAGAGCTGTCTGACAGAATCATTTGACTAGTTCTTCTAAGTAGATAAGGCATACTTTCACGTCTCTGTCGTCTTTGTGTTGTTTACATTCCTCTGTTATACGGTCTGTGTACGTATCTAACCTAACAGAGCAGGAGTAAAAGTGTATCCGTCCAGAGATCTGTATATACTTTAATGACGAGATGCTCATGTCTCCGCCCTAACAATGGGAGTTGTTGTCCCAAAGGCGGGAAGGCAGGCGACAAGCTTATGTTCAAAATAAGCCCATAGAAATGCATTGGGCTTATTGTGGACGGATTTTGACGAGAGTGAAACCTCGCGCTTTGCCTCTTCTTCGCTGATCTGTCTCTGTCCGAGATGGAAAAAACAGGCACAATGGGTTATTGTCATTGAAGTTAATTACCACGTTTTGGAGCTGAACTACACTGAATATTTTCTTACTGAAAACTACAACTTCCTTCAGCCCAGCGTCCCACATAGTTCTTGACTTGAAACAGCGCGTTGGGCTCACAATAAACAAAAAAACTAAATGGAATTCAAGTAATTGAACCGACATCGGTCAATTAATTGTTTAATAAAAAACGGAAATGTAGGTTAATTGCTCAGCACTAGTCACAAAGCTATACAATTGGAGCTTTGCTGAATAAATCACAGAGTATAAAATACAGTTATCAATACCAGAGCGAGAGGGTCCACAGTAAAATGGCCACTTCAATCAGAGGGTATAGCACAACCCTTATCATTTAATAACATCCATTTCATTTTGTGCAATTACAACAGCAGTATCAATAGGGACCGAGCCACCGACTTTGTCTATTACTCAAACCTGCTCTCTTTTTATTGTGGCTATTGTATCACCCAAGGTGGGTAACATACACACGCACACACACACATTCCACAAAGCACAGGTTGTCCTAGGGATTATGGATTAAGGCTTGGACAATAAAAGAATGGGCCAATTGCTTTGATGGAATTGCAGGGGCCATGCACAGCTGGCTGTATTGAATTCAGGGTGGCTGGCGTGGCTTGGGCCAGAGCGGGGCTCCAAGGGCTTGGAGCGGACGTGAGACCTCCCCATTCGGAGAGCTCCATCTGTTCCCTCTGTCAAGTCTGATGGGCAGAAGGCCCGTGCCAGGAGCCTGCTGGCTGGGCTGCCCCGTCCTTACTCTCCTCTGGAGCCCACACACTGGCACACTGGAGTCCATTCTGGAAAACAATGAGAATTAACTGTAGGGATAGGAAAGCAAAAGCAAACCAAAGAGTCCATAGTGTAATAGATAAAGTGTACTACCTGGAGGTGTAGGGGATGGAGAGAGTATGAGATGCTCTTTCTCTTTGACCCTCTTCCCCTTATTCATGAACTTGGCATCAGTGGTACCATGTTGCAGAGGATTTGTCCAGTGTTTGAGTGTTACCATACTAGCCTGGGTTTTCAACACACCTAACAGCATTTAAATCCAGACCATGTCTTGTCCTCACACAAATGCCCACTGGGCATCCCACTAAACTGTATGTACCTAATTTGAACATGTTTCAAATGCTACTTTGCATTATACAAACTGGTACTGAGGTCATTTGAAATACCATTAAACACACACAAAAATGATGTTTGCTATCCTGTTCAATCTCTTATGGATGGAAGCAACATTTTAGTTGATTTTCTGCTTTCTCTTAGTGGATAAGAGGATCCACTCTGCTAGGTGCTTCTGTGTTTTAAATCACTGTCGACAATAGGGCTCTCTCCAAGGATAAGATCTGTGATTTCATTACATTTGCTCCGATACCATCTCCCGCTGAATTGAGGCTTTTCTTAATATTTTAAACAGAAAATGTTTCCCCAGACTGAAATTAATTAAAAAGTCAAATAGACTCGGATTGTGTGTTCAGACACTGCCACGTTCCTTTTGAACTTTCTGTCAATCAATAGGACTGCCTCTGTAGATTTGATTTCTTGTATTTCAAAAGGCAAGTATCATAGGAGGTGGTACCTTTGTGTGCATGCTTGGGAGGATGGAATCTGAAGAGACATATTAACTTCATGGCAATGTAACCTCAATGCAGCTAGAATTAATTCAAGAGCTTTGCATAAGGACATCTCTTTTGTGTGGGCAATCACTTTTAATCAGTTACCATTTTGTCCTGTTCACAAGTGCTTATGACTCAGAGAGAGGCAAAGTGTGGTGTGTGTGTGTTTGTTGTGTGTGTGAGTGCCTGTGTGTGAGAGGGGTTGGATTTTTTTTTGGAGGAGTGGTGGGAGAGTGGTGGGAGAGTGAGAGACAGTAACACAAACAGACAGACAAGTCTAGTTCCTTGTACAGACTCGTGACTTATACCTTTCTCATGAATTTGCTCATACGATATGTAATACAGAGCTGAAGGGTCCATAGTACAATAATCTGAGGGATTTGTGGATGTAAAGAATGAATAAGCACGAGTGGACCAGCAGACTTTATCCACTTTGTGATTCGCAGATACAAATCTCATTTGTGGAGTCGTAATAGTGGGGTTATCCTCTCTAAAAGCTGTGTGATGGGGGAATTGCCTGGCTCACTCCAACCAACTCATACTTGATAGTGCATTATCATTAGTGGAGAAACGCAGATTAATATTTCATTATGAGTACTGTGGCATTGACAAGGGCCTTCCAGGCGTATTGGGTGATGTGTTATTCTCCATCTCTCGCCAATTCGTCTTTCCCCGGCATAGTGATGGACAGGCCAATAGTGTGAGGTGCTGAGGACGAAGAGATACTCATTCATATCCATATTCATCCTTAGTGAATGAGCAATACTCTTTAGAGTGACGTATTATACACATTATACTCTTTCTAGAAGAGAGATGGAAGTAAGTTTGAGTATTCAATTTGCCTTCAGATTTGTCATAGGTCTATCAGTACACTGTTTTATAGGTGATATATGCACTGGTAATTGGTATTGGTATTCTATATCACACCTGTGGTGTTTTATGGATTGAGAGACTGATGGTTACACATACAGTGAGGGAAAAAAGTATTTGATCCCCTGCTGATTTTGTACTTTTGCCCACTGACAAATAAATGATCAGTCTATAATTTTAATGGTAGGTTTATTTGAACAGTGAGAGACAGAATAACAACAAAAGAATCCAGAAAAACGAATGTCAAAAATGTTATAAATTGATTAGCATTTTAATGAGGGAAATAAGTATTTGACCCCTCTGCAAAACATTACTTTGTACTTGGTGGCAAAACCCTTGTTGGCAATCACAGAGGTCAGACGTTTCTTGTAGTTGGCCACCAGGTTTGCACACATCTCAGGAGGGATTTTGTCCCACTCCTCTTTGCAGATCTTCTCCAAGTCATTAAGGTTTCGAGGCTGACGTTTGGCAACTCAAACCTTCAGGTCCCTCCACAGATTTTCTATGGGATTAAGGTCTGGAGATTGGCTAGGCCACTCCAGGACCGTAATGTGCTTCTTCTTGAGCCACTCCTTTGTTGCCTTGGCCGTGTGTTTTGGGTCATTGTCATGCTGGAATACCCATCTACGACCCATTTTCAATGCCCTGGCTGAGGGAAGGAGGTTCTCACCCAAGATTTGATTCCCCGTCCATCGTCTCTTTGATGCGGTGAAGTTGTCCTGTCCCCTTAGCAGAAAAACATCCCCAAAGCATAATGTTTCCACCTCCATGTTTGACGGTGGGGATGGTGTTCTTGGGGTCATAGGCAGCATTCCTCCTCCTCCAAACACGGCGAGTTGAGTTGATGCCAAAGAGCTCGATTTTGGTCTCATCTAACCACAACACTTTCACCCAGTTCTCCTCTGAATCATTCAGATGTTAATTGGCAAACTTCAGACGGGCATGTATATGTGCTTTCAATTGTTTTCTTGGTGACTATGGTCCCAGCTGCCTTGAAATCATTGACAAGATCCTCCCGTGTAGTTCTGGGCTGATTCCTCACCGTTCTCATGATCATTGCAACTCCATGAGGTGAGATCTTGCATGGAGCCCCAGGCCGAGGGAGATTGACAGTTCTTTGTGTTTCTTCCATTTGCGAATAATCACACCAACTGTTGTCACCTTCTCACCAAGCTGCTTGGCGATGGTCTTGTAGCCCATTCCAGCCTTGTGTAGGTCTACAATCTTATCCCTGACATCCTTGGAGAGCTCTTTGGTCTTGGCCATGGTGGAGAGTTTGGAATCTGATTGATTGATTGCTTCTGTGGACAGGTGTCTTTTATACAAGTAACAAGCTGAGATTAGGAGCACTCCCTTTAAGAGTGTGCTCCTAATCTCAGCTCATTACCTGTATAAAAGACACCTGGGAGCCAGAAATCTTTCTGATTGAGAGGGGTTCAAATACGTATTTCCCTCATTAAAATGCAAATCAATTCATAAAATTTTTGACATGTGTTTTTCTGGATTTTGTTGTTGTTATTCTGTCTCTCACTGTTCAAATAAACCTACCATTAAAATTATAGACTGATCATGTCTTTGTCAGTGGGCAAACGTACAAAATCAGCAGGGGATCAAATACTTTTTTCCCTCACTGTACAGCATAAAAGAGATGTTGTAGAAATGTCCTCAAACGTTTGAGTTTATGGCAGCTTGCAAGCCTGGGCTGTGTCGGATTTAGGTGCAAAAAAATGCACTAGATGAAAGCTAAGTGTATTCCAACCCCTTTAAAGTGACTGTTTGATTTCTGACATCCTGCATAAACTCGGTGAATGTTCAAAGATGACATGTTTAAACCTGGGCTCGTTTGAAATATCAAAGTGTTCGTAAACCAACTTTCCAAATGTCACCACGGAGGATCCTCCAGTCGTTTGATACCTGTTTTATGAGTAGCACAAATGACAGGTCTGAAGGTAATTTACCACCGCTATCAGCATGGAAATGTTGCTCTTCTGTAAGTATTTTACTTTTGAATTGTCATTTTGTCTATATTAAATATGAATTACTATTTATCTACTCTACCCTTGACAGCTGTGTAGTCTTTTGAAAGACATAGTACGTCTTTGGCTTAAAGAATAATGATGAGAGTTGGCGTTTCCGTGGATTTCCTGCCTCAGACAGATAGCGATGGTGTCTGCAGACAGAGGCGTCATACCCGTTGAAACTGAGGGGCTCCTTACATACTTAAGAGTTACCAACAAACTGCTATGCACTATGGGATTAATCCTAACTAAGCAGCAGACAACATTGGAGGGATCTCTAAAATCTATAATCCTTAATTGAAACAATAACAAAGTAGTCAACCAGGCTCTGTTTTGGTAAAAAGCTGAGGGATGGGCCTGGAGAAATGTAACCACTCTCACATTCATAGACAGAGCTATGGATGCAAGGACTGACCATCCATGATATCAAAATGATAGTTTTAACCATGTTTTTAGGCTATACAGTGTTTGTTTACATTTACATTGTAAAACAAGCTTATATTTGGGGTTCTGATGGGTGTATGACAGTTGAACTAAGCTCATGGTATTTATAAGTTATATTCTTCAAGAAACAATGGGTATGTATCATTAATTGATCATTCCAAAAATGGAAATAGCAACTAGGATTCCAGCTTTAGGTGATGATGAGTCTACGTCATTCATTCACTCAGTTACTCAAAAAGGACAAACCTTCCCTTGGTGATGATCTTGCTATTGTAATTTCATAAATGGCTGCTCTAACATGTTCTGTGTATCTTTGACAACATCAGCTCTCAGTCCTCCTAATTTCTGTCGCTCATTCTCTTCGTCTCTATCCCCCCAAACCCTCTTCTCTTTCGTCATTCTCTCTCTCAACAGTCTCTCCCACTCGTCTCTAGACTCTTCTATACACTGTGGATTTCCTTTGTCACCGAACACCTAGGAGAATGTCTGATGGAGTTGAATTAAGCTAATTAAGTCCCCCCCCCCACTCCCCCTTACCCTTTCTTTACTTCCTGGCGTGTGATCAGGATGTCGAGGGCTCACAATAAAATAGCTGGTGATTGTTACGCAACACAACCTGTGTGTCCCAAATTGCACCCTGTACCCTATGTAGTGCACTACTTTTGACCAGGTTCCATAGGGAACAGGTTGCCATTTGGGACGTAGGCAAGCATACAATGACTTCACAACCGGCAAATTGATCATGAGGATCAATTCTTGCTAAAGAGCAGTCGACTGTAGCAATTTCTCACGTCTCCAAAAAAACGTCCTACATCAGTACAGTGCAGAAGTCCTTAAATATTACCAATCAGTGGTATGAGTGTGTGATCAGGACCGGAGAGACAAGAGCATTGGCAGGGAAGGAGGAGGGATAATTTTTTCTGGAGGAGTGAAGGGGGTAGCAGCAACCATGACCGAGAGACCCCACCTCTCCTTTGGGAACAGGTAGAAAGAGGAGGCTGTGGTGAGCAAGGGGATGGAACAGACAGAGCATGGTAGATACAGGTCTAGGTCCCTTTTTGCATGTCAAATGAATAAATTATAAAAGCCCACTTTCAGCCAGTTGCTGATTGTCCTCTCTCTCTCTCTCTCTCCCTCTCTCTCTCTCTCTCTCTCTCTCTCTCTCTCTCTCTCTCTCTCTCTCTCTCTCTCTCTCTCTCTCTCTCTCTCTCTCTCTCTCTCTCTCTCTCTCTCTCTCTCTCTCTCTGTCGCTCGTTCTCTCTCTCCCTGTGTATCTACGTGGCTCAGATTCTTATCTCCCTCCTTCTTGTTCACCTGTTTCTCAGGTCATCCTCCAGCACACTTCAAGGTGAGTGCGTCAGTAATAAGCTTTAACATCTGAAACAAGCATTTGTATGGATTTTAGAGGTCTAGATGGCTTTGTTGTACTGTTGGGAAAAGCATCATACACTTATTGTTCTGTGTTGTATACCAATGGTCTTGCACTTGCCATTTCCGGTGGTGGAGTGCTGCGTAGCGACCGATTTCAGCCTGTGGAGAAATGGGTGCATGTACGTGCACACACATGCATGTGGACACACAAATACACACTCAGGCACACACATGCTCGCACGCATGCACACACACACACACACATACACACATACACACGCACACGCACACTAGCCTACCAAACTCTGAAACTCATTTACATGCAGTATTTAAGCAAACCCAAGGCAACATGTAGAGGCAAAAGTACAATATGTCCCAAATGGTTTGCCAAGAAAAGCACTTTGAGCGATGCTAATGAGATCCACTTTAGGTGAGGCAGTCAGTAGGTTTTCAATATTGTCTCATAAGTTCACATCCTCCTCAAGTCTTCTCCCAGTTGCAATATTAACCTGATCATTAACAAATGCCTCACACTGCAGGCGTCTTTCGTTAGCTTATTAATTAGAGATGGTCTTTGTGTTGGATAGTGGATAATTGCACAATTGATGCCCTTCACTAAAGCTATTTGCACACCAATTCTCCAGAAAGTTTGCAGAATCGTCTAAAAGTTTGAGGGTGCGTAGAGATACATCAGACTTTCTTTGGGTTGTGTTTGTCTGTGCAAGGGATGCAGAGGAGAGAGAGAGATAGAGGTAGCAAACTCTCCAGGCCTATAGGTTCTGTGGAGAGAGGGAGCGAGAGTAGCGGGAGAAAGAGAGAGAGGGCAACGAGAGCGAGAGAGCGAGAGAGAGAAATAGCAAACTCTCCCTAGGTTCTGCAGCAGAGAGAGAGGGAGACAGAGAAAGAGAGAGAGATCGAAAGTGAGAGAGAGGTAGCAAACTCTTTAGGCCTCCTAGGTTCTGTGGAGAGAGAGAGAGAGAGAAAATGAGCGAGAGAGAGAGAAATAGCTAACTCTCCAGGCCTCATAGGTTGGTTCTGCAGAGCTGTTCTGTTGTCTAGGCAAGCCTCTGATGCCTTCCCCCTCAGTTTGACATTCAACACGGTTCCACTCAGCTCCTGACCCCATGACCTCTTCATATCCCTCTCCCAGGTTGTCTGTGACTCACCAGAGTGACTGCGGCGACCTTGAGTTCTGCGCTCAGCGGACCTCTATAAGTAGAGCCCTGAAAAAACCAGCCATAAATATTTTACTGTCCAGATGGATCAATTATGAGTATAGGTTGTGGGTTACAGGATGTCTTGGGCTTGCTCAAGTTTTTTTTTACTTATTCATTGCTTTTTCTAAGCCGAATCAACATACAGTATTCTGTTCCCTTAGGAAATGGCTGTATTTTGTTTGTCTACTCGGTTTTCGGTGTTGTTTCTGTTGTTAAATTCAGGCGTCTCACTGAAGACAAAAATTATGTCCAGCACTGATTGTGTAACTACAGCTTTTTGGGGGGTTCTGTTTCTACATTCACCGCCAGTCAGAGTTATCGGAAATGCCAGAAGGCTTAAGAGGAAGATTACCCTGTTCTTATTTTCCATCCCATTGGCTGCAAAGTTTTCGCAGAGTATCTTCTTCACATGAATAGCCCTCCCCCAAGGAGTGTCTCCCAAAATGGCAGGCGGAGCAGCATGCTAAAGGTTCTCAGAGGCAAGTTTTTCTAAAACAACCCTGGCTTTTTTTCCACTTCCTACTTATTATTCCCAAAAAACAAGCGAATTCCCAGGGCAACTTCATCATACTTTTCTCTCTGAGTCTCAGTATGGTTGATGTTATGGCTTCAAGAGGACCCTGTGAAGTCTCACTCTCCTCAGAGCTGAAGCAGCGGAGGGTTTCAGCCATCAAGAAAACAAAGGGCTCTGGAATCACCAGTTCCCCATTTGCCAGAGCAAAGTTAAAAGTGGCACAGTTCCTTCTAATGCTCAGAGGCCTCTTTTTAGATATACAGTACTTATAATTTAATGTATAATGCACTCTGCTGCTGCAGCGCTCTCAAAAGTTACAGTAGCTATCTATTGTAACAGCTTGTCTTTCAAAGAAAACAACAAACAGGGAATGTTCCACGCTCTTCTTGGAAAAAAGGATGTATGCTCACTATGATACCGTTGCAACCGTGGACACATATGATGTAATTGCAGTGAAAGCCAATAAACATTACCATTCGTAACCTAGAGAACAGAATAATTGCCCTGATGGCTACAGTTATGTTCTGTACCAACATGAACATTTGAGAAATGTTACATATTCGATGGACATATGTTATTGAAAGATAGTGAAAGTTGATCATTCATTTGTACATTTGGACTACACTTTCATTTTGTACACCAATAACCTGTTGGCAGTGAAATATAATGTCAAGCTATAGACAATAGGCTTTCTCCTAGCCAGATCAATTGTATTAACTCTCACATTACAGCTTGCAAGAGGTGCAGTGGCTGACTGGGACAACAATGTGGCCCTGGCCTTTTATTCACACCACCCCACATCATTTTTTTGTGTACTGCGTCATCCAATTGTGCACCACGTCATCCATTTTGTGATATCATACGAATTTTGCAACATGTTACGAATTTGTTGCGCTTATGATCCTGGAGTGTGTCTTTAAGCCATGTTGTAAAAGCTAACGATTTAGGCCATATTACCAAATGAGTGCCTGTCATATGTGTTACCCTGAATTAGCACCCTAAGTGTTAATTATTATTACAGGGCTCCAGACGAACATTTCCCCCTGTTGTCACTGGTGCCACTAACTTTTACAGTTGGTGGCACCAGCCCATGATTTGGTCGGACCCTTATAAGATCTTTCATAGTGCTTTATTAAGGAGTGTAATAAATAGACTACTGAGGTATTCAAGAAATACGTTGTTTCATCTAACACATCCAAGCAGGAATGCATGATTCAATATATTTTGATGTGCAACCTAATCCATTGATTGTCATGAATTTTGGGTTGACAATAAGACTATTGTTGCTATATTTTACTGTAAAAATAGGACTCCAGAATCTCAACTTTTTTGTTTAATAAAAAAGAATCAGATACATCTTTCTGTGCACTAATATCATAGGCTAATTAATTTGGGGTTTAACACCTGAGGAAGTGGAAACTCAAAACACATTAACTAGATTGCTAACTCTTAATATAATGCCCACTGCTAGCAGCAATGTAATCATCCAACAGTAAATGCATGCAGTTGTAGGCTACTACCTATGAGACCTATAGGCCTATGCCCTAGCAAAGGCCATCGCATTTCACGTGCGTGCCGCTCCATATCTCAAAGCTAAATTAAATATTTTGGTTGTAAAATAGTTCCTGTTGAGCTGAATATTGAGAGTTGAGAAATACAAATTATACCTACAGAAAGCTGAGACCCTCATCTGTTGGACAGGAACAAAGGGATGAAGCTTCCAAAGCTGAGTTTTTCCCACAATTGCATTTTGAAATGTTATACGATTAGAACACATTTTCCTCTCGAGTGCATGGGGGGAAAGGAGAGTGGCTCACTCATCACAGCAGCAGGCCCCAACGAAACAGACAGGGCAGACACTCATTAAAACAATCATGAGGATAATGCACTTTACTGTTTGACCAAATAATTTTTTTAGCCATCCAAAAATGTGATGTTTTGAGTGAGGTGACAATGTAGAATGTGCTCTTTCTACATTTATATGCACCTTTTCAAATTTTTTTTTTACAATTCATGAGCTTGGCTGACTAATGACAGAGTCAGGGTGGGTCTCTTTGCTGATGAGTGTTTCACTTTGAATGTGAATTTGAGCGACCTCAGCTCAGCCAATCAGAAAGCCGGGACATCTTGGAAGGGTGGCCAGTTGTTGCCCACTGATCAGCCAAATGCTCATTATAGATGATTATGACAACAGAGAAATTGCGCACAAATCAATCAAAAAATTACAGGCTCATGGGCCGCCGACATTGTCTCATAAAAATTATATACCAGTCCAAAGTTTGAACACACCTACTCATTCAAGGGTTTTTCTTTATTTTTACTATTTTCTACATTGTAGAATAGTAGTGAATACATCAAAACTATGAAATAACACATATGGAATCATGTAGTAACCAAAAAAGTGTTAAACAAATCAAAATATTTTTTATATTTTAGATTCTTCCTTTCCTGTGGCGGTCCTCATGAGAGCCAGTTTCATCATAGTGCTGTGTAAGGACTATTTTACCAAGAAGGAGCGTGATGGAGTGCTGCATCAGATGACCTGGCCTCCACAATCACCCAACCTCAACCCAATTGAGATGGTTTGGGATAAGTTCGATGGCAGAGTGAAGGAAAAGCAGCCAACAAGTGCTCAGCATATGTGGGAACTCCTTCAACACTGTTGGAAAATCATTCCTCATGAAGCTGGTTGAGAGAATGCCAAGAGTGTGCAAAGCTGTTATCAAGGCAAAGGGTGGCTACTTTGAAGAATTTCTTTAACACTTTTTTGGTTACTACATGATTCCATATGTGTTATTTCATAGTTTTGATGTCTTCACTATTATTCTACAATGTACAAAATAGTACAAATAAAGAAAAACCCTTGAATGAGTAGGTGTTCTAAAACGTTTGACCAGTAGTGTATATATACAAAACATTACTTTTTTTGTGTGCCAATTTCAACCTGCACACCCAACAAAAAAATTGTCCAGCCTATCTGGTATTTTCCAGAATTACCAGAGAAACTGAGCGACAGGGAGCCAGAATGGCCAGGAGAGGGCTCTGCCTGTCAGGGAACAGACAACCTACTGATAGCACTGAGCCTATACTATCACCTCACCCACCATCATCATCATCCTCATCCATCTTCATCCATACCCCTGCAGACCTGCAGACCGACCCGACATTAATACGCTGGGCCAGGCATCGACTGCCTTTGAATATTTCAATATAGCCCTGCTTATCTCTCAGCCCTGTGACCTGTCGGTGAGAGAGAGAGGGTGAGCGAGGGGGAGAGAGAGAGAGTGCAGCGCGAGAAGTATGGAATGGATACTGTCTGTGTGCTGATATTTAAGTGAGGTATAGCCTTAAGGTATAGTAGGTTTTTCTATGAATACCAGATCTCACTGCACTCTCATTTGTGGACCCACAACTGATACTGAATTCCAGTGTTCTTTTCGAATCCCTAGTCAAATAGCCAGGGGAATGTAACAAAAGCAGCTGCTACAGTAAGTCTTTTACTTTCTGGAAAGAGATGTTCTCTAGTCTGCTCTTTTTGAGTCAACTGCGCCTCTTCAATGTCCAATTCCTAATTTAAAAAGGTTCTTAGGTAGGCGTTAAGAGAGTATCTGCTTTAAAAGTACAGATTAGCGCATTCAGATCAATGTTGAAGTTAATTTGCGCGGGTAGATTGATCAGTTTAACTGTTTCATATTCAGGGTTGCTACCTACCAGTCATGAACTACAGTATCTGTCTTAATGTGAATGCCATGGCTGACTAGTCTGGTGTCATTTGGCTCCCTGATGAAAAAAAATGTATTTTGGCAAAGATTTCCCCCTGCCCAGCCTGAATTCATTGAGATAGGACATCAGTGAAACAACCCAAGCTGTCACAATGACCACATACTGCATCTACATCACTCTCTTGTTAAAGTGTATACATACAGTCTACAGACATTCTGTGGATGCTATTGACACACAGGCTGAATACGGTTGAAACAGCATTGGACTGTGAATGTCATCAAACATGCGTGCCAGGGCCTCCTTGTCAATATCTATCACCATCAGACAGGTGATACTCTTATATGTAGCCTGGCTTCTTGGCTGTGTCCCAAATGTCACCCTATTCCCTACGTAGTGTAATACTTAATCCAACTGATTCCAAGATGGCAGCATGTCAAGTCGTTTGTCAAGTCGTTTGTTTGTGACTAGTACATTTTAACCTACTAATAATCTATTTATTTATGGTTGCGTAACTTCGTTGTTGCGTAGTGCAAACTATTTTATTTTTGCTGGTGTAAAGATCACGGGTCCTCCTCAACTCGGAACTTCATTACTTGAAGTTTACCAAAGTAACCCTATCTCTGGCTGGCCTGAGTTCCTCGTTAGTCCGCGGAGTGTCTTGTCCGAGCTGCTCCTTGCTCTTCGCCTGGCTGTCAGTGGCAGCTCAACCCGTTCTCTCTATCGCCCTCAACACTCAATCTACTCACATGCGCAAACACTCACATTGACTCACATACACGCTGTCCCTCTCTCCACTTACCTTCGTTGGCCTCTTGTTTTTGGTCAGAGAAAATGACAATTTACGTGGTATTGCTTTGTGCACTGACTTTATTGAACTCTGGAGAAAACGAACATTGTCGCAGGGTGAGTACATCTGACAATGTACTCTCGCGTCCATTAGACATTTTGTCTGCAGGAACTCGCTCTTTTTCACTCGGTCCACTCGTCCAAGTGCCGATGCATTTGTGGCATGATGTGAACAGTACGAATTTGTGTCACTACCAAAGTCTAATGGTTTTAAATGACTGTTTTGTATTGTCTGGAAACTCACTTGTAGAATTCGCTTGCAGTAGGTCTCTTAAAAAAGAGAAGCCGTGCAAGGTTATTAAACAGAGGTGCCTAGTTATTCTTCTGTTGTTGATATCAGGTAATGTGCAACCTAACCCTGGCCCTGATATGCAATGTCTCCAAACCCCCTCTGATTTTAAATCAAGATCTGGTTTTGGTATTTTTCATTTAAATGTACGCAGCCTGTTGATGGGGTTAGGATTTGGGCTAAATCAACTGATGCTGATGTAATTGTGTTTTCGGAAACCTGGCTCAGCAAGTCTATTTTTGATAAGGATATTTGTATAAGTGGTTACAATGTTTATCGTGCAGATCGGGTTAAGAAAGGTGGGGGTGTGGCTATATATGTAAAATCTAAATTCCATGTAAGTGTGGCAAAGTCTGAAACTATTTGTAAACAGTTGGAATTTCTTGCTTTGAATATTGAGGTTTCAAAGGGCCTCTCTATAACTGTGATTGGCTGTTATAGACCCCCTCTGCTCTTGGTGATGCATTTTCTTCTTTGACGCACCTTATGTCTAAACTTCTTTACAGTGAAATGATCTTGATTGGTGATCTCAACTGGTGTTGGTTAAAGCCGGTGTCTGATGATTTAAAAATGTTTTGTAATTCTATGAATCTTACCCAGTTGATTAATTCACCCACTCGCCCAAATCTTAAATGCCCTGATAAATCTACCCTGATTGATTTGATATTGACAAATGTTCCACATAAATATTCTGCGGTTGGTGTTTTTGTAATGATTTAAGTGACCATTGTGCTGTTGTTGCTGTTAGAAATACTAAGGTTCCAAAGACAAATCCACGTTTTATTCGTAAGAGAAATTTGAAGTGTTTTAATGAGCAGGCTTTCTTTCATGATTTGTTTTATTTTGACTGGAGCAAGATTGAGCTTATCCCTGATGTGGAAACTGCCTGGATATTCTTTCATGATGGTTTTTTCCAAATAGTAAACAAACATGCACCATTCCGCAGGTTCAGGGTTAAAGGGCGGGATAATCCATGGTTTTCTTCTGAGCTGTCTTGTATTATTCACGACCGTAATCTAGCCTGGGCTAAAGCAAGGAAATCTTGTTCTGATGCTGATTGGCTTATTTTTAGGCAGTTAAGAAACAAGTGTTCTTTTCTTCTCAGGAAGGCCAAGTCTGAATATTTTATGTCTGTTACCACTGATAACCTGAATGACCCTAGAAAGTTTTGGAATGCTATTAAGTCTATGTCTGGTAACAGTAATGTTAATGAATTACCGTCATGTGTTTTGAAGGACTCTGTTGCTATATATGACAAAACTGAAATGCTGAATTGTTTCAATGAGCACTTTGTATCATCTGGTAGGCTGTTTGATTCAGTGTCCTCTGTCTCTGTACAACCCTGTGTGGATGAACCAGTGTCCTCTGTCTCTGTACAACCCTGTGTGGATGAACCAGTGAGAGCTGGTCAAACTTTTAGTTTTCTGCCATTCTCAGTGCAGGTGGTACATAAAGCCCTGAAATCCTTAGATCAAAGAAAGCCTGCAGGTCCTGATCTTTTGGATCCCTGCTTTTTAAATCTGGCAGCTGATTTCATAGCTGAACCACTTACATATCTGTTCAATCTAACCCTGGAATGTAATGAAATTCCAAAGATCTGGAAATCAGCATTTGTCCTACCACTTTTAAAAAGGGGGAGACCCAACTCTTTTAAATAATTATAGGCCAATCTCAAAGCTGTCACCCCTGGTGAAAATACTTGAAACCCTTGTATGTCAAGAGGTGAGGTGTATGTGGGGTGGAAGTCAGGCGCAGGACACCGAGGCTCAGTCCAACAGAGTTTACTCAAATAATCCAACAAGGAAACGGTAAACAAACTGCCTCGAAAAAACACAGAGGCGAGCATTACGCAACAATGCGTAAAACACTAAAACAGAAAACAAGAAACGAAACACGCAGCACTACGACAGGCGAACAACAACACACAATCCTACTAAGCAAACAGACAGAACTTATAGGACAGGTGATCAATAAACAATTGGACACAGGTGTGACAGACAGACAAAAGCAATCACACACAGAACAAAGATCGGTGGCAGCTAGTACTCGGGACGGCGACCGCCGACGCCTGCTCGTACAAGGAGGAGGAGCAGCCTCGGCAGAATCCGTGACAGTACCCCCCTTGACGCGCGGCTCCAGCCGTGCACCGACCCGGCCTCGGGACGGCCAGGAGGACGCGGACCCGGGCGCGTGGGATGCCCACGGTGGAACTCAGTCAGGAGGGATGGATCGAGGATGTCCCTCCTGGGCACCCAGGACCGTTCCTCCGGACCGCACCCCTCCCACTCCACGAGATACTGGAGACCACTCCTCCGGCGCCTCGAGTCCAATATAGTCCGGACCCTGTACGCCGGTGCCCCCTCGATGTCCAAAGGGGGTGGAGGGGTCTCTCCTATCTCCTCCTCTTGGAGTGGACCAGCTACCACCGGCCTGAGAAGAGACACATGGAACGAGGGGTTAATATTTTTGTACTCAATAGGCAGTTGTAATCTGTAACACACCTCGTTCAATCTTCTCAGGACTTTGAAGGGCCCCACAAAACCGCCGACCCAGCTTCCGGCAGGGCAGGCGGAGGGGCAGGTTTCGAGTCGAGAGCCAGACTCGATCTCCCGGTGCGTACACCGGCCCCTCACTGCGGTGGCGATCGGCGCCGCCTTCTGTTGACGGATGGCACGCTGCAGATGGACATGGGCAGCGTCCCACGTCTCTTCTGAGCGCCGAATCCACTCGTCCACCGCAGGGGCCTCGGTCTGGCTCTCGTGCCACGGTGCCAGGACCGGCTGATACCCTAAAATACACTGGAAAGGTGTTAATCCGGTGGAGGAGTGGCGGAGAGAGTTCCGGGCCATCTCTGCCCAGGGATATACCTCGACCACCTCCGGCCGGTCCCGGCAATAGGACCTCAAAAACCTACCCACATCCTGGTTAACACGTTCAACCTGCCCATTGCTCTCTGGGTGGTACCCCGAGGTAAGGCTAACCGAGACCCCCAGGCGTTCCATAAAAAGCCCCCAGACTCTGGAGGTGAACTGGGGACCTCGGTCGGACACAATATCCTCGGGGACCCCATAGTGCCGGAACACGTGGGTAAAGAGGGCCTCGGCGGTCTGTAGGGCAGTAGGGAGACCCGGCAGTGGGAGGAGACGACAGGCCTTAGAAAACCGATCCACAACGACCAAAATGGTAGTATTACCCTGGGAAGGGGGTAGATCGGTCACAAAATCTACAGATAGGTGGGACCATGGTCGTTGTGGAACGGGCAGAGGATGTAACTTACCCTGGGCAAATGTCTAGGTGCCTTACACTGGGCACACACCGAGCAGGAGGAGACATAAACCCTCACATCCCTGGCTAACGTTGGCCACCAGTATTTCACGCTAAGGCAGTGCACCGTCCCACCAATACCAGGATGTCCAGAGGAGGGTGATGTATGAGCCCACCGAAATAAGCCGATCACGAACCTCGAGCGGAACGTACGTCCGCCCCACAGGACACTCGGGGGAGTAGGGTCGGCACGCAGCGCCCGCTCGATTTCCGCATCGACCTCCCATACTACCGGAGCCACCAGACAAGACTTCGGCAGTATGGAAGTAGGCTCAATGGACCTCTCCTCCGTGTCATACTGTCGGGACAGTGCGTCTGCCTTACCGTTCTGGGACCCAGGGATGTATGTGATCTTAAACACAAACCGGGTTAGGAACATGTTCCACCTAGCCTGACGAGGGTTCAATCTCCTAGCTGCCCGGATGTACTCCAGGTTGCGGTGATCAGTCAGAATGAGAAAAGGGTGTTGAGCCCCCCTCAAGCCAATGCCTCCACACCTTTAGGGCCTGGACTACAGCTAACAGCTCCCTGTCCCCAACGTCATAATTGCGCTCCGCCGAGCTGAGCTTCTTGGAGTAGAACGCACAGGGGCGGAGCTTAGGTGGCGTGCCGGACCGTTGTGACAGGACTGCCCCTATACCGGTCTCGGACGCGTCCACCTCTACTTGGAAAGGCAAAGAGGGATCCGGATGTGCCAGCACCGGGGCCGGCGAACAGGTTCTTCAGCTTGACAAATGCCCTGTCCGCCTCAGCTGACCACCGCAAGCGCACCGGACCCCCCTTTAGCAGGGACGTAATGGGAACTGCAACCTGTCCAAAACCCCCGGATAAACCTCCGGTAGTAATTAGCAAAACCCAAGAACCGCTGCACCTCTTTTACGGTGGTTGGAGTTTGCCAATTACGCACAGCTGATACCCGATCTACCTCTATCTCCACGCCAGACGCGGACAACCGATAACCCAAAAAGGAGACGGACTCCTGGAAGAACAGGCATTTCTCTGCCTTGACATACAAGTCATGCTCCAACAGTCGTCTCAATACTCGGCGCACCTGGGCTACATGCTCGGCTCGTAGAAGAATACACTAGAATGTCGTCAATGTACACCACTACACCCCTGCCCATGCATGTCCCGGAAAATCTCATCAACAAAGGATTGGAAGACTGAAGGAGCATTCATTAACCCATACGGCATGACGAGATACTCAGTAATGACCCGAGGTGGTGCTAAATGCTGTTTTCCATTCATCCCCCCTTAATGCGCACCAAATTGTACGCGCTCCTGAGATCCAACTTTGTGAAGAAACGCGCCGCGTAATGACTCCGTCATCGTCGCAATCAGTGGAAGTGGGTAACTGTATTTTACTGTGATCTGATTGAGACTACGGTAATTAATACACGGGCGCAATCCCCGTCCTTCTTCTTCACAAAGAAGAAACTCGAGGAAACCGGAGAAGTAGAGGGCCGTATGTATCCCTGTGCCAAGGACTCGGCTATGTAAGTCTCCATAGCCGCAGTCTCCTCTTGAGACAGGGGATACACACGACTCCTGGGAAAAGCTGCTCCGGTCTGGAGATTTGTCGCACAGTCCACCTGTCTATGAGGAGGTAGCCGTGCTGCTCTCGATTTGCTAAACGCTAGTGCTAAATCCTCATACTCGGGGGAATGCGCAGTGCGGGCACTTGGTTCGGACTCTCTACCGAGGTCGCCCCTATGGAAACACCTAGACATCTCCCTACACACTGGGCAGACCACTCCATAAGAGCCCTCTGTTGCCACGCTATGGTAGGATCGTGGGTGCTTAACCAGGGAAGCCCCAACACCACTGGGTACGCAGGGAGAGTCAATCAGATAGAACTGAATGATTTCCTCATGACCCCCCTGCGTAGTCATCGTCAGCGGTGCCGTGACATCCCTGATTAGACCCGACCCCAACGGCCGGCTGTCTAACGCATGGACAGGGAATGGAACTTCTACCGGCCGAAGGGGAATTCCTAACCTAGCACAAAATGCCCGATCAATAAAGTTCCCAGCTGCGCCTGGATCTACTAGCGCCTTATGCTGGGAATGAGGTGCCACCTGTGGAAAACGCACAGGAATGCTCATGTGACCAACAGAGAGCTCTGGGTAAGTGGGGCGCCTACTCACCTGAAATGACTCCCCCAGTGCGTGACCTGTTGTCCCCTCTCTCAGAAGACCCTCCCCAGCACCTGGCAGCGGTGTGTCCTCCACGGCCACAGTTGGTGCAGGGATTGGCCCTCCTCGGGTTCTCCCTCCTCCTCTCTCTAGCGCCAGCACCCCGAGCTCCATAGGAATTGGCTCAGAGGTGCTGGAGGATGGAAATGGACGACCCCCACTCGGGGACGTCCGCGGGCGGCCAGCAGGGTGTCAAGCCTGATGGAGATGTCCACCAGCTGGTCGAAGCATAGGTTGGTGTCCCTGCAGGCCAGCTCACGACGAACGTCCCTCTCGCAGGCTACACCGATACTGGTCGATGAGGGCCCTCTCATTCCATCCCGCATCCGCAGCTAACGTCCGGAACTCCAGTGCGAACTCCTGTGCGCTCCTCTTCTCCTGTCGGAGGTAGAACAGACGCTCCCCGCCGCCTTCCCTTCAGGTGGGTGATCGAAGACTGCCCGGAAGCGGCGGGAGAACTCAGCGTAGGTGATGGTAGCTGCGTCTATTCTCCTCCATTCGGCGTTGGCCCATTCCAACGCCTTACCGGATAGACAGGAGATGAGGGCGGCGACGCTCTCGTATCCCGAGGGCGCTGGGTGTATAGTAGCCAGGTATAGTTCTATCTGCAGGAGGAAACCCTGACACCCGGCTGCAGAACCGTCATATGCCCTCGGGAGCGAGAGCCGAATGCCACTGGGTTCCGGTGCTGAGAGAGGAGGACTGGTCGTTGGTGATGGGATCGTGGGTGATGGCGTGGGCACTTCCCTCGTCACCAAGCGACTCATCTTGTTGGACACCTCGTCAAGGGCGGCCTCAAGTTGCTGGAACAAGATGTCTTGAGAGCGTAACTGCTCCTCCGGCAACCTGGGTGCCGCTACTGCTCCTGCTGACTCCATAATGGTGTGTTGTTCTGTCAAGAGGTGAGGTGTATGTGGGGTGGAAGTCAGGCGCAGGACACCGAGGCTCAGTCCAACAGAGTTTACTCAAATAATCCAACAAGGAAACGGTAAACAAACTGCCTCGAAAAACACAGAGGCGAGCATTACGCAACAATGCGTAAAACACTAAAACAGAAAACAAGAAACGAAACACGCAGCACTACGACAGGCGAACAACAACACACAATCCTACTAAGCAAACAGACAGAACTTATAGGACAGGTGATCAATAAACAATTGGACACAGGTGTGACAGACAGACAAAAGCAATCACACACAGAACAAAGATCGGTGGCAGCTAGTACTCCGGGGACGGCGACCGCCGACGCCTGCTCGTACAAGGAGGAGGGAGCAGCCTCGGCAGAATCCGTGACATTGTAAGTGAACAGCTAAAAAGAGTTTTTATTTACTAACTCTATTTTATCAATGTATCAATCGGGCTTCAGGAAGAAGCATAGCACAATTACAGCAGCCATGAAGGTTTTAAATGATATCACTGAAGCCCTTGACAAAAAACAGCACTGTGTCTCACTTTTTATTGATCTCTCTAAGGCTTTTGATACAGTTGATCATGCTATACTAAGGCAGAGATTGTTGAGTGTAGGTCTTTCGGAGCATGCAGTTGCATGGTTTGCTAACTATCTGTCTGATAGAACTCAGTGCACTCAATTTGATGGGCTTATGTCTGTTAAATTGTCTGTCCTGAATGGTGTGCCCCAGGGCTCTGTACTTGGTCCTCTCTTATTCACTATTTATATTAATGATTTAGACAAAAATGTCCAAAATGCACAACTTCATTTTTATGCTGATGATACTGTTATTTACTGTTGTGCCTCATCTCTTACAAAAGCTTTCCAGAACTTGCAAACTGCTTTTATACTGTTCAACATACCTTGTGTCAATTGAAGCTTATCCTCAATACTGACAAAACTAAACTAATGGTGTTTTCTAATGCAAGAAATAGACCTCTGAACCTTTCACCTGTTACTACCTGTCAGGGCAAGGAGATTGAGGTTGTAACCTCATATAAATATCTTGGAATTCTAATTGATGACGGCCTCTCTTTTAAATTGCATATTCAACAACTTACAAAAAAATTGAAGCTGAAATTGGGATTTTATTTTAGGAATAAGGCCTGTTTTTCTTTTGAAGCCAGAAGGAGGCTAGTATCAGCTACATTTATGCCTTTACTAGACTATGGGGATATTTTATATATGAATGCTTCCGCTCAGTGTTTGAGATCAATTGACACTCTTTATCATGGTACTTTGAGATTTATTTTAAACTGCAAAACCCTTACGCACCACTGTACTTTGTATACCAGGGTTGGCTGGCCTTCTCTAGTCACTCGTAGGCTCAGTCACTGGTATACTTTTATTTACAAAGCCATTTTGGGTTTACTACCTTTTTATTTGGGCATTTTTATTGTTCAGAAATGTGGTGGGTACTCTCTTCGTTCACTGGACTTTATCCTGCTAACTGTTCCAAATGTCCGAACTGAATTTGGTAAAAGGTCTTTTATGTACTCTGCGCCATCGTCTTGGAACACCTTACAAAATAATTTTAAACTGGAAGAACTTGTCCCGATTGGTGTTTTTAAATCTCTGATGAAGGATTTTGAGGCTGATTCCCTGACCTGTCAATGTCTTTAATTTGCTGTTTTTGATATTGTTATACTCTTGTGAATTCATGAATGGTTTTTACTAGATTACTTGTAGTTTTTCATGTTGTCTGTCTGTAATTTTTTGTAATGACTTGGTGCTGCCTATCTTGGCCAGGACGCTCTTGAAAAAGAGATTTTAAATCTCAATGAGCCCTTCCTGGTTAAATAAAGGTTAAATAAAAATAAATAAATAAATACTTCCCTATGGGCCCTTGTCAAAAGTAGTGCACTACATTTAGGGAATATGGTGCCATTTGGGACACAGATTCTTAAGCACAGACCCTGGTCTGTCCTTGATTTGTGGCTGGTGGTGCTTCCTGAATGCACAATGAGGCAGGGGAATAGACTGACCATCAGGCATCAGGGTAATCCCATCAAAAACCTCACACTGACTGCCACATGTCAGCTAGCTCATGTTAATGCATTTGAATGGAATTCACACGGTTAACAATCTAGAGGCCATTGCACTGTTTTGTTGTCTGGTAACAAACAGCATGATTGAACACAGAGTAATAGCAGGTAGTGGGTTGCCAATATGTCTGTCAGAAGAGCCCATCCATGGGGTCTGATTATTGGGTATGGGAGCAGGAAGAGCAGGAGGTAGCCTCACCTAGAACCCAAGACCCACAGTGGATAGCCCTGGCATAGCCTCGATCTAGAATTGGGCACAAGCTTGAGGAGGGATTTAACACCAACCAGCAGAAAGAAGTTAAAGGATCATGGAATAGCTTAGTGTGTGGGGTAGGAAGGGAGAAGGAAGGAGGGAAGGAAAATGGGTTGAGGGAACCTTGCAGCCCCTAATTGGTTTCTCATTCTGGGGAATCCATTGCTCCATGCCTCGGAGAGCTAGAGTTGTGCTCAGAAAGCCAAGTCCGAGAGAGAGAGCAAAGCCTTCGGATTTAAAGGGAATATGTATCTTAAAGGAGTGCTGTGGTTCTCGTGGAGGGGTACTATACAGGGATCTATAATTCATAAGGCCTTCTCCTTATTAGGGGTCTTCTAATGGTGCCAAGGGTGCTTACGCAGGGCTCTGTATCGGATGACAGGTTTCTCTGAGGAGCGACGCGGTTACAGGGGAACCCGCCGGTGCTCGATGACACCACTGCCAACCACCACCGTTGCACTCTCACCCGTTTTTTGACACAGATCCCTTTGTCATTCATGATCACTCACACATCTGGAACTCCTCCGCCACCCCAATCCATACTTCTTAGCATAACAATGGGTATGGTATATAAAGATCTTGGCTTGTTTAAAGAAGTGCTGTTGCTGCCTTTTCAATCCATACACTAGGTCAAAAATAAGGAGAAAATACTATTTGTTTCTATAGTGCTCACACAGGAAGGGTATGCATCCAGGATATGAATTGTAAGCATAATTAAATGACTGTAGTTTGGAATATACTGTATGAATTCTGATCATACTCCTGACTTGTGAGGTGGTAATCCAGGGTAGTGGTGTGTGTGTTTGACCGTTTGTGTTAGTGTGTCTAAGCATGTGTGTGTGTGTGTGTGTGTGTGTATGCTGCACTGTGTGTGTCCATACAGTACATGTGTGTGTGTCCGTACGTGTGTGTGTGAGTGATGTGTGTGTGTTTGTATGTACGCGTATGTGCGTGTGAGCGTATGTACAAGCATACGCGTGTGCGGTGTATGTGTGTGCACATGTACGTATGTGTGTGTGTGTGTGTGTGACTGATAAATACAGTGGGGAGAACAAGTATTTGATACACTGCCGATTTCGCAGGTTTTCCTACTTACAAAGCATGTAGAGGTCTGTAATTTTTATCATAGGTACACTTCAACTGTGCGAGACGGAATCTAAAACAGAAATCCAGAAAATCACATTGTATGATTTTTAAGTAATTAATTTTTGCATTTTATTGCATGACATAAGTATTTGATCACCTACCAACCAGTAAGAATTCCGGCTCTCACAGACCTGTTAGTTTTTCTTTAAGAAACCCTCCTGTTCTCCACTCATTACCTGTATTAACTGCACCTGTTTGAACTTGTTACCTGTATAAAAGACACCTGTCCACAAACTCAATCAAACAGACTCCAACCTCTCCACAATGGCCAAGACCAGAGAGCTGTGTAAGGACATCAGGGATAACATTTTAGACCTGCACAAGGCTGGGATGGGGTACAGGACAATAGGCAAGCAGCTTGGTGAGAAGGCAACAACTGTTGGCGCAATTATTAGAAAATGGAAGAAGTTCAAGATGACGGTCAATCACCCTCGGTCTGGGGCTCCATGCAAGATCTCACCTCGTGGGGCATCAATGATCATGAGGAAGGTGAGGGATCAGCCCAGAACTACACGGCAGGAACTGGTCAATGACCTGAAGAGAGCTGGGACCACAGTTTCAAAGAAAACCATTAGTAACACACTATGCCGTCATGGATTAAAATCCTGCAGCGTACGCAAGGTCCCCCTGCTCAAGCCAGCGCATGTCCAGGCCCATCTGAAGTTTGCCAATGACCATATGGATGATCCAGAGGAGGAATGGGAGAAGGTCATGTGGTCTGATGAGACAAAAATAGAGCTTTTTGGTCTAAACTCCACTTGCCGTGTTTGGAGGAAGAAGAAGGATGAGTACAACCCCAAGAACACCATCCCAACCGTGAAGCATGGAGGTGGAAACATCATTCTTTGGGGATGCTTTTCTGCAAAGGGGACAGGACGACTGCACCGTATTGAGGGGAGGATGGATGGGGCCATGTTTCGCGAGATCTTGGCCAACAACCTCCTTCCCTCAGTAAGAGCATTGAAGATGGGTCGTGGCTGGGTCTTCCAGCATGACAACGAACCCGAAACACACAGCCAGGGCAACTAAGGAGTGGCTCCGTAAGAAGCATCTCAAGGTCCTGGAGTGGCCTAGCCAGTCTCCAGACCTGAACCCAATAGAAAATCTTTGGAGGGAGCGGAAAGTCTGTATTGCCCAGCGACAGCCCCGAAACCTGAAGGATCTGGAGACGGTCTGTATGGAGGAGTGGGCCAAAATCCCTGCTGCAGTGTGTGCAAACCTGGTCAAGACCTACAGGAAACGTATGATCTCTGTAATTGCAAACAAAGGTTTCTGTACCAAATATTAAGTTCTGCTTTTCTGATGTATCAAATACTTATGTCATGCAATAAAATGCAAATGGATTACTTAAAAATCATACAATGTGATTTTCTGGATTTTTGTTTTAGATTCCGTCTCTCACAGTTGAAGTGTACCTATGATAAAAATTACAGACCTCTACATGCTTTGTAAGTAGGAAAACCTGCAAAATCGGCAGTGTATCAAATACTTGTTCTCCCCACTGTACAGAGGCTGGACAGACAGGAGGGCCAGCCCTCATCCCTGGCCAGTACTGATTAGAGCCCAGCTGCAGCAAGATAAATTACTCATCGGCCATGTGATGAGATCTAATCACATCAAACAAACTTTTTTTATCATTACCTCCCCCAGGTTTCCTTTTCACTTCGTGTTTGGCTCATAATCAAAGCAATATAGACGGCAGTGAAGTTTCTTTCTTGAGTGGAAGATTCAGTCCAGATTTCAAGGCTAAAACTTAAGTATGAGTAGTATCCAGCAGTACAAGTGGTTACTGTATGGATAGATATATTTTTTTATTTTTTTATTTAACCAGGTAAGCCAGTTGAGAACAAGTTCTCATTTACAACTGCGACCTGGCCAAGATAAAGCAAAGCAGTGCGATAAAAATAACAACACTCCCGAGTGGCGCAGCTAGCTGTGCCACTAGAGATCCTGGTTCGAATCCAGGCTCTGTCGTAGCCGGCCGTGACCGGGAGACCCATGGGGCGGCGCACCATTGGCCCAGCGTCGTCCAGGGTAGGGGAGGGAATGGCCGGCAGGGATGTAGCTCAGCTAGTAGAGCATGGTGTTTGCAACGCCAGGGTTGTGGGTTTGATTCCCACGGGGGGCCAGTATGAAAAAATAAATAAATAAATAAATAATGTATGCACTCACTAACTGTAAGTCACTGTGGATAAGAGCGTCTGCTAAATGACGAAAAAAATAATAATAATATATATATATATATATATATATATATATATATATATATAATAAAATACAAAAATAAAAATAAACAAATACAACACAGAGTTACATACAGTGGGGAGAACAAGTATTTGATACACTGCCGATTTTGCAGGTTTTCCTACTTACAAAGCATGTAGAGGTCTGTAATTTTTATCATAGGTACACTTCAACTGTGAGAGACGGAATCTAAAACAAAAATCCAGAAAATCACATTGTATGATTTTTAAGTAATTAATTTGCATTTTATTGCATGACATAAGGATTTGATCACCTACCAACCAGTAAGAATTCTGGCTCTCACAGACCTGTTAGTTTTTCTTTAAGAAGCCCTCCTGTTCTCCACTAATTACCTGTATTAACTGCACCTGTTTGAACTCGTTACCTGTATAAAAGACACCTGTCCACACACTCAATCAAACAGACTCCAACCTCTCCACAATGGCCAAGACCAGAGAGCTGTGTAATGACATCAGGGATACAATTGTAGACCTGCACAAGGCTGGGATGGGCTACAGGACAATAGGCAAGCAGCTTGGTGAGAAGGCAACAACTTTTGGCGCAATTATTAGAAAATGGAAGAAGTTCAAGATGCCGGTCAAGCACCCTCGGTCTGGGGCTCCATGCAAGATCTCACCTCGTGGGGCATCAATGATCATGAGGAAGGTGAGGGATCAGCCCAGAACTACACGGCAGGACCTGGTCAATGACCTGAAGAGAGCTGGGACCACAGTCTCAAAGAAAACCATTAGTAACACACTACGCCGTCATGGATTAAAATCCTGCAGCGCACGCAAGGTCCCCCTGCTCAAGCCAGCGCATGTCCAGGCCCGTCTGAAGTTTGCCAATGACCATCTGGATGATGCAGAGGAGGAATGGGAAAAGGTAATGTGGTCTGATGAGACAAAAATAAAGCTTTTTGGTCTAAACTCCACTCGCCGTGTTTGGAGGAAGAAGAAGGATGAGTACAACCCCAAGAACACCATTCCAACCGTGAAGCATGGAGGTGGAAACATCATTCTTTGGGGATGCTTTTCTGCAAAGGGGACAGGACGACTGCACCGTATTGAGGGGAGGATGGATGGATGGGGCCATGTATCGCGAGATCTTGGCCAACAACCTCCTTCCCTCAGTAAGAGGGTGTGTGTGCAAACCTGGTCAAGACCTACAGGAAACGTATGATCTCTGTAATTGCAAACAAAGGTTTCTGTACCAAATATTAAGTTCTGCTTTTCTTATGTATCAAATACTTATGTCATGCAATAAAATGCAAATTAATTACTAATGATTTTCTGGATTTTTGTTTTAGATTCCCTCTCACAGTTGAAGTGTACCTATGATAAAAATTACAGACCTCTACATGCTTTGTAAGTAGGAAAACCTGCAAAATTGGCAGTGTATCAAATACTTGTTCTCCCCACTGTATGGGGTAAAACAAAACAAAGTCAAAAATAAAACAGAAAATATATATATACAGTGTGTGCAAATGTAGCAAGTTATGGAGGTAAGGCAATAAATAGGCCATAGTGCAAAATAATTATAATTAGTATTAACACTGGAATGATAGATGTGCAAGAGATGATGTGCAAATAGAGATACTGGGGTGCAAATTAGCAAAATAAATAACAATATGGGGATGAGGTAGTTGGGTGGGCTAATTTCAGATGGGCTGTGTACTGGTGCAGTGATCGGTAAGGTGCCATATGGATAGATACTGTATGGATATAGAGTATATATGGATAGATACTGTATGGATAGATATGATCAATTTATAGTAATACAGATTATATAATTAAGGAACATTCCCACTAAATTACTGTAGACTACATAAAGTACCATGAGGGACACTGTTAGAGGCAATGTTCTCTGGTATATTGAATTAAACATGCACTTCGTACAACTGAAATGAAATGCTGCGTAGCCGTGATCTGAACCAGATAAACGTTGATTACAGTTACGCTGTGATAAATGGAAGGGCTAGGGCACCCATGTGAGCAGTTTTACTCACCATAGATCACAATTTGTCAGTGTGCTGTAGCGGAGCAGCTTTGTACTGTCCATTTCACGAGGAGTCAATAAGCTGTGGTAATGTAAGGTTGGATGCATAGCAGAAACAACAGAAACAACTTGCATTAATTAATGGATGGATAACCTGTGCGGGTGCATGTGTGTGGGTGTATGTCTTCAGCGGAGGACACACACATTTGAGCAGAAGTTAGATGATATTGTGGTGTAGTCTTCCCTGCTACTGCTGTCATGCATCATTGTATCCTCTCATTTTCCCTACAAGATACAAACTGCTGTGTTTATCACTGTGGTTACACTGTCTCTCATGTCATTAGCCCTGATCATCATTTTTCATATGGTTGCATGCCTGACAACTGTGTGTATGTGTGTGTGTGTGTGCGTGCAACACACAAATACACAGAGCTTGATTTGCAGAGCTGGAATACTGGCAATTTCTAATGTGAACCTCATTGTCTAGATGAGTTAGGACAGTCTGCTCTTATATTTGTTCATGGCCTTTTGACCATGCAATGTTGGCGATAAAGCAATGGATTTCTCTTACGTTACTGTCTGTGGTACTTTTTTGAGTCAATAGATTTGCTAAATAATTAGGCATGGAAATCAATAATCATATTGATATTACACAATGTTTCCACTGCAGCTGAAAATACAACTTTATTATTTCTGAGAAATGAAGCTCCAACCCAACCCGAGCAGCGACCAATCATGATAAGAGACTGCAGCAAGCCAGGGGTCAAAGGTCAATTCATTAAGTCTCAAATCATAGGTTGCCATGAATTCCCATCTTTTTCGTTAAGTATGATGGTGATTGGCTGAGCAGATATGCTGAAATTAGAAACGGCCAGTAACTAGGCAGATTATATTACATCTGAGTGAACTACAGGAAATTACACAGCTCTCAAAACAATGTCCACTGAGCTGGATTCAATTAACTTAATTAGCATTCATTTGATTTGGTTAATTCTGAAGCAATTCTGCCTTGTACTATAAAGTACAGTTCCCTTTTACTTATCTAGTAATTACACATATGTTACCAATTCAAATGACATGATATGTGACCACATAGCATTTGGAGAACATACTATAATGTAAAGGTTTATTGTGACCAAAATGCATGCTTTTTTTAATGCATTTTCTCTCTCAGTAGTATTGCCCCATTTAACATGAAAGTGAAAGTTAATGAAAGAGTATTTCATAAATGTCATGCTAAGTGAGACCAAGTACTTCACCAAAACTCTTGAGTACTTTATATTTTTGTTGTCTTAATGTCTTGTTTATTTCCTACAAGTAGCACATAATTTGTTGCTCAATAATTCCTTTGTTTTGAGTTGGAAATATTAAGCTACTGGAGCCTGTATAGAAATGCTAAAATAATCTCTCTTACACAAGACAGCCATTAGACTTTTGTTTACCATGGAAATTCATCAGACTTTGTTTGTCGTAGAGAGAATGTCTTAATGCCTTATTCTCTTTGATATAATGAACTGCAACATGATGTAAACTAGTTAATTTCTTAATCCATTCCGCGTTTCGCATTGGCATATTACCCTCGAGTATATAGAATGGAATTTAGGCTCTTGAATTTTCAATATTTAGCAACTATGAATTGTTTGTATATGCATATTTTTGGCTCATTTCCAAGTACTTGTGCCAGTCAAAAAGGCAATGTGACATTGACGTGTCATTGCTCCTTTAAAACAAAATACAATCTGTCTGTCATCTAATCAAGACTGATACTGCAGCAGTGGGAAGCTTCTGTTGAAAGTCAGCTACTGTGACAGTGTAATCCTGTCTCACATAGCTACCTTGTTTCAGCGCTCATGTTTCTTTTCGGGTAACTTCGGCTTCCCTTCATGGCAGAACTTTGGCTGGCCTCTCGCCAGCCTATACTACTGGACATCCATGTGAAAGATTGCAGTCATTGTTCTCCCCTGAATGGGACAATGTCCCTTCACAAAAGGCTCCTTGGCATTATCAGCTAAATTGTGTTTCCGGCTTTATGCCTGAAAGTCCGACTTTCATTAACTTTTTATCACTGGTTTATGACAGTGGCGCTGAAGTGAGCGAACCAGGCCTCGGTGGTACTAGCTAAGGGGTTGGCTTTAAATTAAAACAGACAGGTGATATTCACTTGTTGTGATGTCAGTACATTTTTTCCTTCTTTTCCTTATTCTTTGACGCTGCAACTTTATTTGATCAGAGTTTGCTGCCTTGTCCTCCCTCTATCACCTGGTTGGGTTTGGGCTGATAAAAATAGCTTGGCTTTCTGCAGCGGTGTGTATTGTTAGTCAGTGTTGCTGTCACAGCCTGTTTACGCACAAACAGCCTTTCCGAAAGTCTGCGGTCCTCATACTGTCATATGTGATCGGGTGGATGGAGTTGGATGGCCCATTCTACCAGCGTGCAGAGGATGCGTTACGAAGGCCCGAGGCCTTAGCCTGAGCGGTCACTGTCAGCTCTGGTCTTGGTTTAGGGGCGAGCGGATTAGCCAAGGTAGAGGATTGAAAGGTGACATGAGAAGGATGTAGGGGGAGGAAGGTTGCTGACAGAATATGCTTTGGAATGGAGAGGTCCTGCGAGGGCCAGCTTGACTAAAACCACACATGACTCACTGCCCGCAGGCAGATCAGGAGAGGGTCCTGTCATGCGCTATTACTCTAGCTACCTCTGTTGTGAGAGCAATGTTGCTGCTGCAGGACAGACCTATCCTGTTGTGTGTCATTGTCCTGCGTATTTAGGTCTAAGGAGGCCATGTTTACAGTAGGCAGCGCTACTGTAACCAGACTTAAAACATACTGTACAATATTTTGATATTTTTGATAGGACGGTCACCTTTTATGTCGGGTCAATAGGGTAGCTCTGTTTTCTTTAGTACTCCTCACCATAGTAATTTCCCTGAGTGGTTGATGCACATAGCACGCAGTTTTCATATATGCAACACTGTAAGGGAAATGAAATGGAATCAACAAACAATGACAGTAAAGCAGACTACGTCGATATTACACTTTAGTGTTTGTATCAGTCTCTCACACAACCACAATACTTTTGTTTACCATGGAAATTCATCAGACTTTGTTTGTCGTAGAGAGAATGTCTTAATGCCTTATTCTCTTTGAAATAATGAACTGTAACAAGATGAAAACCAGTTAATTTCTTAATCCATTCCGCGTTTCGCATTGGTCTATTACCCTCGAGTATTTAGAATGAGAATTTCGGCTCTTGAATTTTCAATATTTAGCAAATATGAACAGTTTGTATATGCTTATTTTTGGCTAATTTCCAAGTACTTGTGTCAGTCAAAAAGGCAATGTGACATTGACATGTCATTGCTCCTTTTAAACAAAATACAATCTGTCTGTCATCTAATCAAGACTGATACTGCAGTGGTGGGAAGCTTCCGTTTTCCTTTTTTTTCCAACAAACAATGACAGTAAAGCAGACCACCAATATTACAAGTTAGTGTTTATACCAGTCTCAGGTTTTCATTAGCACAGTCTACGACAATCTCTTCCATCATCCAACAACCCCACAGCGCCTTGTGCTAGCATCAACATGGTAACACTCAACAAATGAGTGCTCCTTACAATGCCAGTGACAGCAGTAAAGCATATATATGAGTAATCCATGTTCAGCAGGAGTATTAGTCACATTCTAATCTCTCCTCCATAGGATTCAAAAAGGTGTTATTGGTATGTTGGTTTTACTCATCCTCCTAGTATACAGGTTCATTAAAAAGACTGATAAACGCTAACAACAGCCAAAAATGGCAATTCTGTTATCAGTAATAACTTGTATGCCAAGAGCGTTCACAACAAAGCTGCTAAATGTGATCAAATGGACAGGTGAGTGGCACTGCAGTTAAAAGGGCTTAAATGTAACCATGTTCATTTTCCCAAATATTTTAGCTGCACATTGGCAGCTACATAACGGAAAGCCAAACTTAACAGAAGAAACAATGATTGATCAGTCATAACATTATCGATTGCCCTGGTCTAATTGGTGGAGGTAATTAATTTGTTAGGAAACTCTCAATGGTAGCTGCTAGCTACACAGGGTCACTGTTGGTAGGCCAGCCACCCAGCTGTTTGACTAAGGGTTGGTTGGAAGTTGAACTCTCTCTTTGACTATGAAGGGACGATTGACAGCAGTGGGAAGCCTGAGGGCCTCTGTGGCTGTCCTAATATGGACACCGTATATTGACACTCCCTTCGTTGGCCCAAAGACTCAACACATAACTCCATAGGGACTGCTCTAGTCCTGAATATGCTTAGCGAAGACTGGCAGTGGCCCTGATATGATAATTTCGATTTCTAGCAGATGTATGAATGGATATGACTCCCTCGCCTATCACTCCACCAATACACTCACAAACCATAAAACACCACATGCAATCAAAAACCATAAAAAAGCCAATTCCATTTGCAGTGTGTTTCCCGATAAGCATATTGGAGAAGGGCCAAGCTGCTTTAACCTTTAGCCTTCCACTGGGATCAAGGAACTGGAATTTCCCGCTCTGGTAAACAGTCAAATCTTTATAATTCATATTGACTTTTTGCATCACTTCACTTCAGGCTTCAATTGAAACTTTTCCTGGATTTGAAACAGACCGAAAATCAACTGTGTCATCATTATTGTAACGTCTCCTGTATTTTCTTATCCAGATGGGTGCGCTTCATTGATCCATGAAGTGGTCATTGGAGTGTCACTCGATGAATAGAAGCCTGATCAAGCAGAGGCGGTTGCCATGGAGACGGATAGGAGGGGAACACAGGTAAGGGATGGATGATTGCCTGGTTGATGAGAGGACGGAGCTTCACTGTACAATCACAGCCAGTGAGCATTGAGCGTTCTGTCGTTTAGTGACAGAAAAAACACTGAACATTTTGGATAGAGCATGGATGGAGCCGTGATTTCCAAATTACCTAAAATCTGAGAGTGATTTGCCGATCGTCCAAGCAAATCCCTACTCCTCAGGTTTTCAAAGTTACCCTTACAAAAAATATTGCAGTTTTGAAACTGCAGTAAAAGTGCAGTAACTGCAGTCGACTGTGGTATTTTAGATGCAGTAAATGCATAATAACTGCAGTTACACTGCAAAATTACTGCAGTAAAAAACATATTTTGGACGCAGCATTTGCATAATACTGCAGTTATACTGCACTCTAACTGCAGTTATACTGCAGCGTACTGCAGTTCTACTGCACTGACTGCAATCTTTTTTCGTAACGGTATATCTGAAATCTCATGAGAGTAGCGCAGGTCTCAGTCTGATATAGTCTGAAACCTTTTAATGGCTGTAGTATACCTGCCTCCATCCAATTAGAGAAACTCTGATTACCATATGAATTCCCACAATTGCAAACAAAATCAATTGGAGACAACATGCAAACACATTAGTTGAAAAAACATAGTACATTTTCCTCTTGGTACAGGACGTCGTGACGCATCTGTGTAATGACAATAACCTTTCATAGTGTGCTCTTAAAGATGATCCATGAATAACCTATGGGGAAAGTGCTTTGTGTAAAATTATTCCCCTAATAGTCCTCTACAGATGCCCCATTATCGATTCCCATCCACAGCCAATACCAAGCTTAATCTCGCAAGGCAGTAGAGCAGCACAGGCATCATCCACCCATGTCGTCGTCCCCCCCCTCCACAATGTGGCTCATAGAGATAAATGGCTTCCTAAACACGGCAGCTTATTTTTTAGGCCTCTCTGCTGACGGATTAATTGTAGCTAATAAAATCTGTGTGGTGCTCCTTGCTTCTTCCTATGGCTGAAGCCATACAAGAGGAACATTTGGAGGGCGAAAAAACGCTGTACTGTAGCCAGCCTAGCCAGGGAAAGACTCTTGTGTTGTTATCTTATCGTGCAGGGGCTGTGATTGTGAGTGTTCTTGTGGCCATGGTGTCAGGTGTTGTCTGGGTATTGTCTGTGTAGTAGGAACTCAAAGTCACTGGCAGCAGGCTTGTGAGAAAGACAGCATGTCAGAGAGAAGAAGAGAGGACGAGGGCTGTGGTTGACGTTGGAGGTGTTTGTGAAAGGTGTTCAGACCTCAAAAACACATAGTAGAAAATTGAAATAGCCTGCCTTTGTCATTTTGGCTCATTAAAAAACAGGATTTTGTGTTAATCTATTACAGTAAGGTACTTAATTGTTACCCAGAAATTATTTGATATTGATATAACACCAGCTGCACTGGGCCTTTAACACTTTTAATTATTCTAATTCAATTAGTTGATTGTGCAAATGATGAAAAACGGAATGTATACAGAAAAGATACAGATACCGAAAACAATGACACAACATACTGCATATTACCCAGGTCTGGTATGTATGCAACGGTTATATATGAACTATTTACTCCTTGTTAAAAAGGTTTAGAGTGGACTGACGTTCCTGAAACTCTTGTAAATGAAGGAAATAATTGTAATATGTACAATCAGGTGGCCTTTCCATTATGTTACACTGTACAGCTCCTTGCCTGGTCTCAAACAAAACCATTTCCATGCAAATAAATGGGAGATATACACTAAGTGTACAAAACATAAATGACACCTGCTCTTTCCATGACATAGACTGACCAGGTGAATCCAGCTGAAAGCTATGATCCCTTATTGATGTCACTTGTTAAATCCACTTCAATCAGTGTAGATGACGGGGAGAAGACAGGTTAAAGTAGGATTTTTGAGCCTTGAGACAATTGAGACATGGATTGTGTATGTGAATGGGCAAGACAAAATATTTAAGTGCCTTTGAAGGGGGTATGGTAGTAGGTGCCAGGCGCGTAGGTTTGTGTGAAGAACTACAATGATGCTGTTTTTTTTACCCTCAATAGTTTCCCGTGTGTATCAAGAATGGTCCACCACCCAAAGTACATCCAGCCAACTTGACACAACTGTGGGAAGCATTGGAATCAACATGGGCCAACATCCTTGTGGAACACTTTTGACAGCTCGTAGGTAGACACCTCAATATTAGGAAGGTGTTCTTAATGTTTTGTACACTCAGTGTATGTCCCCTCCAAACAAGCTATTTATGGTCTGTACATAAGCTATTTTGAGACCAAGCGATTCAATTATGCAAGCGGCGAACACATGCCAAGTTTAACATTCAATGATAAATACAGTACATAGCTACATCCCCAAGTGCACATGCATATATTTATTCCCAGATGCTTTCGACGTGGTTAGGAGGGGAGGGAGGCAATGCCGTTAGAGAGAGTGTGTTTACAGAAGCGGATGAGGATCAGGAAATATCGTAGTAGTAATTTATTATCCTCCGTGACTCAAGTTTTATGGAAGGCGTCCAGTGTTGCCAGATCTGCGCAGGCAGGCAGGCTGGGGAGTCCCCACTGGCCTCTTCTCTCTGGGCGAAGCCCGAGGCGTCAAGCTTTATCCGGCTCTCTCCTGCCAGAGGGGATATCTCGGAGATTGATAAATGATGAATTCCTGACGGATTGCCCAAGTTGGTCGGCGGGACAGAAAATAGCACTGCGCCATAATACACGAGGGATGTTGTCTGGCGCACACCGTACTGCATCTGACCCCCAGTCAGACAAGATAGACGACGTCCTGCGTCTTTGTTATTCTGTTCCGTTATTAATTTTTTTATAACACACTGGATCTGTCAATAATGCTTAACAATTACGGTCTCGAGCCCTATGGTTACATTTAAAGTGACAGGGTTTCATTTCTTTAACATACGCATGAATTGATCATTAGCTTCGGAATCGTTAATTAAGGCACAGGACATTTCCTGGGCGAGCCGCACTTTGATGGAGAGAGAATCATTAGTGGCCCTTTGGGTGCTTTTAATATACTCTCCAGACAGAGGCCGATGCAGCAGTCACTTGGGGGGAGGGAGGGCTAAACCCGCAAATCAACTTGCTTGACCTGCAATTTGCACTGGGGGAGATCAGTAGCAGTAAAAGCAGGAGACGCCCCCCGGTGTTTCCCTACTGTTGCTTTTCTATTATCCAGCCTTTTATTGTCAGCAAGAGAAGAGAAAAGCTCCACATAGCAGGCTGTGTTGTTATAGGAAGTCATTAACAGTGGTAGCATCTAGGTTTTGTGCAAAGTATCCCAGTCGTTTACTTAGTCATTTCTGTATCTATTAATCTCCTCCTTTCCAGCCTTTATTGTCAGGAAGAGATAGCACCACATATCATGAAGCAGTGTTGTTATAATAAGTCAATGATAATAGTAGTAGTAAGATAGAGTGTTTTTAGTTTTTGTGCAACAAACCCTGAATCACAGCCATTTATTTGTTGTCATTTCTGTATCTTTCCGTCTCTGTACTGGCTGTTCCATGATTAATGTGTATTTATTCTGATAACATTAGAACTTGGGGTCATGTTTGTTCAATAAGAAATTATCACCTGTCCTGGAATCAATTATGCCCTTATTTTTTAACTTGTACATATTGGAAAATTGATAGATCTCATAACTTCAGGCGATCACATGTAATTATGAAGACTGAAAGGACTTTGGTGGCCGAGGCCACTGCATTTTAAACGACCTCTCCTTCGCTTCATGCATCCATATGCCTACATTTCCTCACAAAGAGAGGCTCTTTGATCGCATCGATCTCACCTTGAGTACATTAAAAGACTGGCTAGTAAGATGTTACATAAAGCTGACTGTCTCCGACACATAACACACCGTAAAAGGCTAGTGACCTTTATACGACGAGGTAGCTCTTACACTCCATCGAAGATGAACTCGGCATGATGGGGAAAAAATGACAAGCCTTCTAAAAAAAACAAAGAACAAGAATCAATAGGTCTTCTTATTCTCAATGGGAATGGTGGTCTACAGGGCCAAACCTTTGGGGTTGGCTTTTCCCTCGTGTGCCGCGAGACCTGGCGAACAGAGGCACCTCGGGTCACAAATCAAATGAAGCGCTTGATTGCATCTTCAACCGACATTGATTTCCTGGGTCGGAGGATGACCACAAGTCAATGTCCTCCCCCCTGATTAAACATCAACGTCTCCTTTGACAAACTGTTGGAGGTTATCTCGACCACTATCTCCCTCACTGGAAATCCATGGCTGATTGTTAAGTGGTTGAGTTATTTGATTGGTTCCATACGGCTGGTCAGAGGAAGCCTTAAACAAGGCCCCTCCAACAGTATAGAAATGATGGTAACACGTAGCTGTGTGCTATAGGCACACACGTAATACCTTCTGAGTGCATGTGCAAGGCCTTATCATACACTTACATTATGATGCATTATAACACTTGCTATAAACTGTCATAACAACACATAAGTAGTTGTAACCTTTCGTATGATACTGATATGGTGGATATAATTATTCGCCATGATAGACCACAGTAGTTTGCATTCGATCTCCATTTGCTTTGGAGGTTGCTATTTCTTCAAAACTAGTGTGAAACAAGCAAGTGAGAAGTTAGCCAAAGCTTCACTGTGGAATGCAAGCTTGCAAAAGACATGCAATTTACTAATTTAGTGAATCACGTACACATGCTGTGTTGAGAAAAAACCACAACTTAAGAAATCACTGAAAAAATTCCCTCTGAAGCAGTGGGTCAATGTTGCTCTGTGAGGGGTGTTGACACCATTCCGACATTGTGGATTTGCCTCTCACACATTGAGTATGTTCAATGGATGTACTGGCTTTCATTTCATCGGACGAATTGCCTTAGCGTTACCTTTCAGTATGGTGTGCATAATAGGACCTGCATGCTACGTCAGACATGCCACAGCTGGCTTTGTTGGGTGCTGTCCATGGTCCTGACAGTTTTAGATCCTTTGGTGGTGCTGAAAAGACGGCTAAGTATTGTAAACTGTGTACATTTACATTTACATTTTAGTAATTTAGCAGACGCTCTTATCCAGAGCGACTTACAGGAGCAATTAGGGTTAAGTGCCTTGCTCAAGGGCACATCGACAGATTTTTCACCTAGTCGGCTCGGGGATTAGAACCAGCGACCTTTCAGTTACTGGCACAATGCTCTTAACCACTAAGCAACCTGCCGCCCCTGTGTACCATATCTTCTTGTGTATACAGTGTCCGTATTGGACAGCCTCAGAATCAAGAAGTTGGTGTCAGTCATTCAACTACATGCACACAGCGATAATCTATTATAAACTGAATAATATTACTTTGTACAATGACTAATACCCAAACTTTTGATCTAATGGATGATTTGAGGCCATCAGTGTCAATGGTTAATGACAGGTAAACTTCTGGGGATGTCATTGGTTGGTCCTACAATATAGCTTGAGGCAAAGTTGGACACAACAAGCTTTGAAGCATTTGAGGCACACATTTCACTAATTACTTCAGGGCATGTATTTCAAGTCATTTGCTTCAGAAGTTCAGGATGAAAAATGCATGGATGTGTGTTCCCACCATGAAAGAGGTCTCCAGCAAGGTTGGGGTCAATTCCTTTTCAAGTCATTGAATTCAGGAAGTAAACTAAAATTCTAATTCCACTTCAAATTTTTTGTCTCATAAGTTAGCTTTCCATCCAATTGGTGACAGATTTTCTCAAATCTGCGTAAAAACATTGCACATTTTCCCACCAGAAATGTGTTTCCATTAAATTGACTTGTTGCATATAAAAGGCTGTGTGTGATGACATAATGCACATAAAAATAACTTTTGTGGTTAAATTCCCATGTACTGAATAAAATAATACAAGTTAAATGGGTTTCCATCACATTTTCAACTCTACTGATGGTTTTGTCACAACAAATGTTGCATTATATAGCAAATGTGCCCACTCTGGTCTTGGCACGTGCACTCTAGCCAACAGTTTGCAGATACAGTGCATTCGCTGTGGCTTAGGGTCATTGTCCTGTTAGAAGATGAATCTTTGCCCCAGCCTGAGGTCCTGAGCACTCTGGAGCAGGTTTTCATCAAGAATCTCTCTGTACTTTGCTCCGTTCACTTTCCCTTGATCCTGATTAGTCTCCCAGTCCCTGCCACTGAAAAACATCCCCACAGCATGATGCTGCCACCACCATGCTTCACCGTAGGGATGGTGCCAGGTTTCCTCAAGACGTGACAATTGGCATTCAGGCCAAAGCGTTCAATCTTAGTTTCATCAGACCAGAGAATCTTGTTTCTCATGGTCTGATAGTCCTTTAGGTGCCTTTTGGCAAATTCCAAGCGGGCTGTCATGTGCCTTTTACTGAGGAGTGGCTTCCGTCTGGCCACCCTACCATAAAGGCCTGATTGGTGGAGTGCTGCAGAGATGGTTGTCCTTGCTCTGTCAGAGTGACCATAGGGTTCTTGGTCACCTCCCTGACCAAGGCCCTTCTCCCCCAATTTCTCAGTTTGGAAAGGCGGCCAGCTCTAAGAAGAGTCTTGGTGGTTCCAAACTTCTTCCATTTAAGAATGATGTAGGCCACTGTGTTCTTGGGGACCTTCAATGCTGCAGAGATGTTTTGATACCCTTCCCCAGGTCTGTGCCTCGACACAATCCTTTCTCGGAGCTCTACGGACAATTCCTTCGACCTCATGGCTTGGTTTTTGCTCTGACATGCACTGTCAACTGTGGAACCTAATATAGACAGGTGTGTGCCTTTCCAAATCATGTCCAATCAATTGAATTTACCACAGGTGGACTCCAATCAAGTTGTAGAAACATCTCAAGGATGATCAATGGAAACAGGATGTACCAGAGCTCAATTTTGAGTCTCATAGCAAAGGGTCTGAATACTTATGTAAATAAGGTATTTCTGTTTTACATTTTTCATACATTTGCAAAAATCTCTAAAAACCTGTTTTCGCTTTGTCATTATGGGGTATTGTGTGTAGATTGATGAGGAAAAAAATGTATTTAATCAATTTTAGTATAAAGCTGTAACGTGACAAAATGTGGAAAAGGGGAAAGGGTCTGAATACTTTCCGAATGCACTGTACATGACGAGATTATTATGGATAAGAGCAAGATTCTTTTTATTTGTCAAATGGCAGCCAAGCTTTGATAATCATGTTACCAGAATAAGACCCTATTGGAAAGTATTGTAGCATCAAGCTCATCACTGTGCACTTTCACCACCCTGTGAAGTTCATCATGACTTTTTAATCTGTAGCCTAATAAACTGCATGGTTTCCTGAGTCATATTGTGAGGACCACACAACATATCATCACGTGGCTCCAAGTTTAATTCGATATGATGGTTATTATATCAATATTTGTGGATAAAGGCGTTTCCACCGCCATTTCTCGCATTAATACATTTTACAGACACAAAAAGATCCCACCTTGTCTAGTGTATTTTGTTTTGTCGACGCTTGGAAAGTTTGCAGACAAATTTGCTGTTTCCATCAGTCCTGTCATGAAATGTTTTATCCGACATGTACTTTACTCGCATAAAAAGGTTGGATGGAAACCTGGTTAGTCCTTAAGAGTCTAACGCAAATTCATCAAATTCCATGAAACATGGAATTTGGCCTTACTGCTATTAGCCCATAGAAACACATTGAATAACAGATTCATACATAGAAAAACAGATAGTCAAAAAATGAATCAAAAGGAAGTTTGTTTTAAAATGACTGTCCTATATCTGAGCGAAAACAAAAAACATCAGGATTATATTATGACCGATTTTTAACCCCTTTTTTTTTGGCACTCAACTAACTTTTTTTACTGGTACCAGGCTACCTTCAGACAGGTTTTGGCGGAGAAAAACACTGTGTTCGTGAGAGTCTCATCATTCCATAGAGTGGTCATACTAGTTTTGTAGGCCAAACTGCTCAGACTCTACAGAAGTTTCTGTGAGAAGACAGATTTTCAGGGATGTCTCGTGGTCTGACGAACACCGCTGTAGCTCGGTCACCTTTCACCGCCGATGCTGAAGGCCATCATTTGGCGGATGTGGTTGATTGAGACACAGCCCATGCAAAAAAGATTTAACAAACGGATTTTGCTGGAGATTTTTTTATTATACTATTTAGATTTCCGTGGGGGCGTGGACATCGACTCTAGGGGGTTAGTGAGAATTGAGGAAAGTTTAAATAGGAATTTCAGTTGATTTCCTGAATTGATAAGGAATTGACCACAATATTACTCACCAGTAACCTTTATGGATTTTGTACACAGGGCCAATGTCCGGTATCCAGTATTTCCCCCAGCCTAGCAGGTCGAAACCGACTGAAGTGTAGGAACTAGGAAAGTGTTTCTCGGTCTCTCTGACTGCCTTCCAGGAGAATGTGAGAGGTTGGGAGGCCTAGGAGAATAGAGGATTTGGGGAGCCAGCAGAGGCTGACTAATCAGCGGCTGCTTGGGAGAGCATTAAGACAGACGTGTGGAGGGGAAATGTGACACCTGGAAATTACACAATGTAATGGAATCAGCCAAGTGGTAAATGTAGCTTTTAAATAGGTTTTGTGTTCTCCATTAACTTCCCAGACACTGATTGCCTTTGACAGTCGGGGAAAGTGCCGGTCAGCATGTTGCCCCCAGCCCCCACCCCCCAGCCCCCAACCTGACTCGCCCCACCTCACCGATCCAACACACACCCCTTCCCACACACACACACACACACCTCCCACCCACCCCCAGACACAAAGTTCTTCATAGTTAGTAAGGTTGTTGGGGGCCAAATGACAATCAGGTTGGCGGTTGATGTTCTGTAGAAAAGTGTTGGTGTCAGTGATCGATTTGGACAATGGGGCATTCGTTATTCTCTGACATTTTGTGGCTATACAATATGCATTATGTTTGCAGACCTGACATGTATTGCATGTTGTTGCATTGGTTATGTTGGCTTTAACAAAAGCTCTGCAGCTAATGATTTGTGACAGGGAGGAAAGGTTGCTCCTCCTAAAACAGAGGCTCATCATGCAAACTTTCACTTTGTACTGCCAATTAAACAACAAAGTCAACAAATTAGCTGATTGATAGAAGGATTGCTTTTGTGTTTGTTCTGATTTCATGGGAAGGTTGATATTGGAGAAGGATGAGGTCTCAAGACTGTGTTATCCATATGGGGTTTAGAAGCAAATGTAAATATGCTCTCTGACGGGAATATGGTTATTGCGCATACAAAACAAACACTGCATCATCATCTGTTCAATCCTCCTCTCCAGTCAACAACTGGAACAATGGTTTTTGATGCTGTTTATGTTTTGTTACATCAAAGAAACATCAAAATATGTTTTTTGGTCCAGTTAATTATTACTTCTGTGAACTGTTTTCAAAGCGCTGATACAGTTCCTGTCCCTGTAAGCTGTATCAATTTGATAAATGTACTACATTCAAATTAAAATACATAAATTATCAAGTACATTTTGTAGCTGTGTCATGTGAAGTCATGTGAAAACCACGCTCTTGGAAGTATACAATTGTTTTGCATCAATCGTCTGTGGGTCTAATACTATATACAAACAGTGTAGGTTAATGACATTAAATCTCTCTTGAATCCATACCAAGGCCCAATAGGTTTTTATAATGCTTTTCTCCATATAAACATAGAACAGGCAAATGTTTGGACTCACATTTGCCTCGAAATCCATTGAACATGTACTCTAACATGTGGGAGTGTGAGCTGGCCCATGGGGGGCAGTTCTGTGCCATGAAACAAGCAACCTTCAGCCTTCACTCTCACCCTACAGGCCTTTCAATGCAAATTAGAGGAGAGCCTAGTTTGGTGTGCATCCATCTGCTTTCCCTTTTTGCATTTCAAATGAATAAATGATAAAAGCCCACTTTCAGCCAGTTGCTGATTGTCCTCGCTCTCTCTCTCTCTCTCTCTCTCTCTCTCTCTCTCTCTCTCTCTCTCTCTCTCTCTCTCTCTCTCTCTCTCTCTCTCTCTCTCTCTCTCTCTCTCTCTCTCTCCACTCTCCGGTGTAGCTGCTCTTTTCAGGTCTCCAAGGAGGAGATGCAAGTGTATTATCATCATCAAATGAATTACTTTTGAAATTATGACTATTTATGTGCTTTGCATAGCATGCGAATGATGCAACTTTTACTGTCACTTTCCCAGAGACCCATAGTTATTACCCCACTTATACAGCCAAGTGGCTTTGGCACAATATCTGAAACACATTGCAAGAGGCTAATTTGACCAGTTGTTAAAACTTTTTTTGCTGGCAATTAATTTCATTGACTTCAGTGCTTAGTGCCTGTGTGGTTCATGTTTATCATAATGAGGAGGACCCTCCATATTCTCCTGAGTGGCGCAGTGGTCTAAGGCACTGCATCGCAGTGCTAACTGTGCCACTAGAGATCCTGGTTTGAATCCAGGCTCTGTCGCAGCCGGCCGCGACCGGGAGACTCATGGGCGGTGCACAATTGGCCCAGGGTAGGGGAGGGAATGGCCGGCAGGGATGTAGCTCAGTTGATAGAGCATGGTGTTTGCAACGCCAGGGTTGTGGGTTCAATTCCCACGGGGGGCCAGTATAAAAAAATATATATATTCACTAACTGTAAGTCGCTCTGGATAAGAGCTTCTGCTAAATGACTAAAATGTATATTAACATCCAATGTAAGTCAGCAGGGTCTCTCTAACTGAGCAGAACCACTGGTAACACAGTATCACTGAATTCAGTGTTTGCTCTACCGATGAACATCCTACACTAGCTCTATTTGAACACTGGGGTAAAGCAATGGCGCTTGTAACAACGGGGTTGTGGGTTCGATTCTCACAGGGGAACAGTAATGAAATGTATGCACTCACTACTTTATGTCGCTCTCAGAGTGTGTGCTAAATATGTAAAAGGTAACACTGAACACCCTACACTAAAGTCAGTGTTAGCTTTTTTACACTGAATATCCTACACTGAATTCAAGCTAGCTATTTAACACTGAATATTCTACACTGAATTCAAGGTCAGCTCATTAACACTGAATATCCTACACTGAATTCAGTGTTAGCTCATTAACACTGAATATCCTACACTGAATTCAGTGTTAGCTCTACTTTAACACTGAATATCCTACACTGAATTCCCAGAGACAAGCAGGGAACCTTCTCTACCATTGTCTCCTCCTTTGCTCTCTAACATTACCAGCCTCAGGTAAACAGTGCAGTGTGCACAGATCTGTAAAATAATGGGCCATTACTGCTTCTGTTCCTGGTAGAATGTTGATGTCCACCACCGCAATGTTAGAATGGTGGGAGTGTACGAGTCAAACTGCGTGTTGCCTCATGGGAAGTGGGGGTGTAGAGGAGTGTATGTTTAAGTCAAACACCAATTACTGTAGGCACTGAACTCTGGATAATCCAGAGCAAGAGTTTAAACTCTGCTGCAGATCCACCATGGCTAGGAATGACAGCTAACTCCCACAACTTGTCCTTATTTTACTTATTGTAAATATATCTAAAAACGTCATATCTTAATTCATGAATGATGTATGAGTTCTGTATGATGTTTTATTCAGAGTGGCTAGGATATAAATGTATATAGATGTATCAGATACCTAGGGAATAATCATATGGTCCCCAGTCAGTCAGTGCACTCAAATTGACTCTTTAAATGATTCATGTGCGTTTGCATGTGGATGAACGTTCAGCATCCCATAGTACTCAACAACACACGGTGATGAATGTTCAGTGTTTTCAACAAGTTGTTTAGTTTGGCCACAGACTGGTTTGAGAGCACATAAATCTAGGACAAATTCATTAATTATTAATCTCATTTCTCATTTGATTATCTGCTTTTTTAAATGTCTGCGCTCGACGCTGTTGAATATTAATAATTCAGAAACGATGTTGGCTCCAGACACAGATATTTTGACATCCATGCTGTTTTGCAATGGTTTGTTTCACATCTGAGCTATAACGGAATATAAAAGATTGAGCTAACACAGTTAGTGTAATACTGCATCACCTTTACTCAATATGCGGTAAAAAATATTTTGAGGTTTGAAAGTGAGAAGTTGCTTTTATGTTAGATGCTTAAACAATATACAGTATTTGTAATGTAGTTGACCCCACCCAAGTAATTACAGTAACTCAAATATCACATTGACTGGAAAATGAATTGGACATAAAGAATGTTGAACATCAATTAAAGCCTTGCTTTGACGTTTTTGAAGAGATGCACCGATAAAAGCTTTTTGCATCTTATTTTCAGCATCTCAGTCCTACTGAAGCTCAACTCCAAGGTAGAAGTAGCAAGAACAAGAAAATGAGAAGGCCTTTTAAAAAGAGAGTCTCCAGTTCTAAACATTGCAGTCCTTGTATCCTACCTTCAGATTGCTATGTGACTGGAAATTCTATTAGGCCAAACATTTAACCAAATGTAATGTTTAATGACACTGTTTCTAATTTTATCATATTTCCCTTTTTAGAGCATTATCTGAAATCAGCCATGCCTTGTGAAAATTCAGAGACCGTGGCGCGAAATGGTCTTATCAGAAAAGACAGATGGGATTGTCGATAGTTGATAGCGGGATTCGTTTTTATCTCAAATCACTTTATAGGATGGAATTCCAGGCAGCCTGCATCTTCAAAGCAACACAAGGCCAGCCACTCATGCAGGCCTGACAGACGGAGGGGGCTATGTTTTTAATAACCTCAGTGCCACAGAGGCCTCGGGATGACGCCAGACACCGGGGCACCAACCGGGACACTGCCACGTACCTCCATGCCGGGACACCGGGCCTTGGCCCTCACACAAGCAGGACAGCAAATACAACAGACCGCTGGCCTGAAACAGGTGATAATGTCTTTGCGCGACCGCCGGTTCCACATGAGGAAAAAGTCAACAGTGATAGTGGAAGGTATCTTGGTATCTCGCGGGCTGTGACATTTAGCACCCTTTTTTTCCCACTCTGGGAATGTTTTTGATGAAAGCTCAGTCGATTCAATGAGATGTCTCTAAATACTTTAACTCAGTTATGAGTTTCAAGGTTATTTTACTTTAGCCTTCCAGTTTCTGTTCCAGTTTCTGTTCCAAGCCAGTGATCGAGGTCCAAAAATCTATCAAAGATGAAAAAGGTTGAAGGATGTTGAAAATAAATGTTTTGATGAAGAACTACATTCTTTATACTCAGACTAAAGTGCTAAAACCATTTTTTATATACCAACCGCATGAAGACCTAGTGAATGTTCCTCAGTATTACCAATAGTTCCCAATGAGTGTTTACAGTACAGTATGTGCTAGCCAGAATGCTATTTAAGAGAGCTCTTACAGTTTACAGATTAGGTGAAATATTTCTGACATCCGCTTGCCATACTCGTTCCTCATCCACATCTCATGCACCTATCTGGTTCTACCCATCATGGAACCCTTCCCTTCAACTGATGTTGAAGGACGTTATGTTGACAAGGTTATGGCGGACCCTTAAACATGGAGGCTATGGCAGCTGCCACCCTTCTCCCTTTCTGGCCCTGCTCTGTTTCTGACACCAAGGCTTGTTTTTCTGGCTCTGTGGTATAATTTAAAAGGGAAGGAAGTCCAAGTAATGGAATACTTGTTGAGAAACAGTGAATCACACATGCTGAGCCATAGTGTTCCATCATGTCTCAGAAATCCAGTATATCTTAGAGTAAAAAAAGGACTATTGACATGCTATTGATAAATAATGCATAACTCCACAGTACAATGCGAGGAGAATCGCAGACTAGCTGTAGCGCTCAATGTTTAATGGGAACATCGTTGAGAATGAATGTACAAATGATCTAGCCTGTAATTATCTTCAGTCACATGCACTGTTGCTCTTTTTTCTGGAATATAGCAGTGGGTGAAAACTGGATATTAACCCAGTTATTTACTGTACATAGCAAATCCATTGGAAAATTGAGTCATACAATTCTGAGAAGATTCAGAGAAAATGCTTTATTCAGAAATCATGTCTACATGCATTCATGGACATCAGGCATAAACATCAATGGGACTATGTGCTTAGTACTGCAAGCTCCTGTACATCAAATGTTTTTATTTTCCCATGGTTGTATCTCAATCACTTCTTTATCATAATAAATGTACAGCTGTTGCGATATACTCCTGCGATATACACCTCAGGCTCAATCTATGCACATTTGCCAGACAGGTTTAGCAAACGCATGGTACATTATTAATGATGCTCCCCTAAGAGACAGGCCGTGGGCCAGGCCTAGAGACGACATCTGTCAAGCAGAACTACTTCTCTCTTTTGGTCGGAAATTCGTCCAGGGCCTCAAGAAAAAAAGAACTTGACAGACCAGGAGCATCCCAAGTCCAAAGAGATACCTGTTTGAAGGGCCTCTAAGTTGACATTCCGGAATATTCAGGAATTCTTCCACTATTTCCCTGTGCCTCTTTCTTATAAAAGCCCTTGACAGCCCAGGAGTATCTCAGCTCCAAATAGATCCTATTTGGAAGGGCTTCTAAGGTGACATTCCAATCACAGTTCCTGATTTTGGGGAATTTACTTTCATGTACCTCTTCTTTATATACATATACACTTGGGGGTATTTTGGAACTCATTAGTTTAATTAGCAATAAACTGCAATTATTTCTGCAGCTGGAATCAGCGTGACGGTACTACAAACATTGTTGGGAAAAAGGAATGAAAGAAAAAAGGAAATGGAGCGCCAGCTTTCAGTGAGTTTTCTCTCTCCATACTCTGTAGCTTTTAGGAGCGATATACAGTGAGGGAAAAAAAGTATTTGATCCCCTGCTGATTTTGTACATTTGCCCACTGACAAAGACATGATCAGTCTATATTTTTTATGGTAGGTTTATTTGAACAGTGAGAGACAGAATAACAACAGAAAAATCCAGAAAAATGCATGTCAAAAATGTTCTAAATTGATTTGCATTTTAATGAGGGAAATAAATATTTGAACCCCTCTCAATCAGAAAGATGTCTGGCTCCCAGGTGTCTTTTATACAGGTAACAGAAGCAATCAATCAATCAGATTCCAAACTCTCCATCATGGCCAAGACCAAAGAGGTCTCCAAGGATGTCAGGGACAAGATTGTAGACCTACACAAGGCTGGAATGGGCTACAAGTCCATTGCCAAGCAGCTTGGTGAGAAGGTGACAACAGTTGGTGTGATTATTCGCAAATGGAAGAAACACAAAGAACTGCCAATCTCCCTCGGCCTGGGGCTCCATGCAAGTTCTCACCTCGTGGAGTTGCAATGATCATGAGAACGGTGAGGAATCAGCCCAGAACTACACGGGAGGATCTTGTCAATGATTTCAAGGCAGCTGGGACCATAGTCACCAAGAAAACAATTGAAAGCACATATACATGCCCGTCTGAAGTTTGCCAATTAACATCTGAATGATTCAGAGGAGAACTGGGTGAAAGTGTTGTGGTTAGATGAGACCAAAATCGAGCTCTTTGGCATCAACTCAACTCGCCGTGTTTGGAGGAGGAGGAATGCTGCCTATGACCCCAAGAACACCATCCCCACCGTCAAACATGGAGGTGGAAACATTATGCTTTGGGGATGTTTTTCTGCTAAGGGGACAGGACAACTTCACCGCATCAAAGGGACGATGGACGGGGCCATGTACCGTCAAATCTTGGGTGAGAACCTCCTTCCCTCAGCCAGAGCATTGAAAATGGGTCGTGGATGGGTATTCCAGCATGACAATGACCCAAAACACACGGCCAAGGCAACAAAGGAGTGGCTCAAGAAGAAGCACATTAAGGTCCTGGAGTGGCCTAGCCAGTCTCCAGACCTTAATCCCATAGAAAATCTGTGGAGGGAGCTGAAGGTTCGAGTTGCCAAACGTCAGCCTCGAAACCTTAATGACTTGGAGAAGATCTGCAAAGAGGAGTGGGACAAAACCCCTCCTGAGATTTGTGCAAACCTGGTGGCCAACTACAAGAAACGTCTGACCTCTGTGATTACTGTTCAAATAAACCTACCATTGAAATTCTAGACTGATCATTTCTTTGTCAGTGGGCAAACGTACAAATCAGCAGGGGATCAAATACTTTTTTCCCTCACTGTAATTACTTACTGTGAGGCAGGCAGGTTCATCTTGAAAAGTTACTTAGCACCACAAAGTGTCAATTTCTCTTTCCTCAGTTTAATAGTTATACATTTGTGGGCTTGTTTATTACTCCCTGTGACTCAATAAAAAATTGTATGAATAAATAATACGGTCAATTTAAGGGACTTGCTCTATCTTTCTCTCTCACACACATACTATAGCTCCCTATTCCCTGACCATATCCATAATTCAATAGGTTTATGGAACGTAAGTGTTCGGTTAGACCTCTCACAGAGGAATGGCATCACACCTTGAAATAACTGGAGAATATACAGTATATTGAGATTTTAAAAAATATAAAAAAGAAGTACAGAATATACAGGAGAGAAGGTAAATCTTATGAGGCTGAGGCCAGAACCTTTTACATCACTGGACTTGAAAAAGGATAAAGTATGGTAATTTCTTAGATTTTTTCAATGAAGAGAGTCATGGAATGTCTCACATGACAGTAATATTATGACCGTTTTGTTATGCCATCTTTAGGGATTACAGCAATGGAACAGGTGAGTGTGATGTAATGTTTGAGTGTTGAGGAAGACAGAGGTGATGTATCACTTGACTGTCGTAACCATGTGTAGATGATGGTGGTCATAAAGGGTGGCAGAGGACATCCATCCAATCACGGGGTCAAACAGAGACCTGCAGTTACTCTGTGGGGCTTGAAAGTACACTATTACGGGGAAAGAGGTTGAGTTAAATTAGCTCAACTGACATTCAGGCGCACAATAATTCAGAGTATGAAGTGTATACTTTGTGTGTGTGTTAGTGCACTGATGTGTGTGTGTGTGTGTGTCCGTGTGTGTGCACTGATGCCTAAGACTGTGTCTGTGTACGTGGACTTATTTCTATGTGTGTATGTGTGTGTGTATTTGTGCACATGCCCAATGCATTTGTGAGTATATCTCACAGGCAATGAGATCTTGGACAGGAGGAGTAATTGATTTAGAGAATCTTAAAATCAATTGGCGGACAGCTGGGGCTGGGGAGATTAGAAGTGAAGCGCAGGCGGCCCGGAGTGCAGTCAGACAGGCCCTAGAGCAAACAGTAATATCAGGATTATAGGCCTGGGGAGTTGTACCTGTTTTCTCTCATTTCGTTTCCTCTCTCTCTCCCAGCGGTGGCAGTCTATTCACTAACCACTTTCCCCCGTACCCCCACTCTCACTCCACCACACTCTCCTCCTTTTTCTCCCAATTCCCCTCTGGTGTCTTACAACAAGAGTAAAGAAGTGAATGTCCCCCAGCCTCGCAGCAATGGAGAAATATTGAGAGAATGACTGTGAGAAAAGGAGAAGGACAAGTCAGGCACGTGATTTAGCGTGACCTTTCACCTGTTTACGCTCTACGTCATTGTCAGTTTCCCCCCTACAATCCATTTCAGAAGACGCCAAGTCAGAGAGAGGCAAGTGAGCATTCTCTTACTGTACTAACTCAAAAAGGGAACCACTTCACCTAATGAAGGAACTAAGGCAATGTGTTCAAAGGTCATTTGTATAATTGTTTTGGTTGACCGAGCCTTCGGAGAATGATGCAGACGTTTCTGGAGTATATCTTGTGCCCTTTCCAATAGATTGGATTAAACTCATTAGCATTGGAGCAGCCAGCACTACAGGTAAAAGTTGTCACAAAAATGTGACACTTCGCTTTACAATTCTCTACCATGTTTGCAGTTACACCTTTGTCTGCTTTTTATTTTTCAGTCCCAGAGCTGGCATGATAAAATACAGTTTAGTAGGCCTAATTAACTACGTTTGCTTGGTCCATTGGTCCACTGTAAGCAATTTCTGTGTACATAAAACAATGTCTATGAGTGGGACGGAATAATCCAATTCTATTACAAAAAGTATTTTTCTAAGGTTTTAATCATTTGTCGAGGGATTTTAATTAACAATGGCACAGCTGCATGAAGGGCAGTGTAGTGCTGCACTGTTCAAAATCGATCCAATAATTCAAATCAGCTTCTTTCAACCGAAAATGAAGTACCAAGCTTGTTTTTCATTACAGCATTTAATATTTAATGAACACGAGCTATTAAAAAATGGAAGGCGAGAAAACTCTTGTTTTAGGGACTACATTTTATTTTTCATCGCCTTCAAATGTCAAGTAAACACATTTGACTCCAGCTTATTGTTCCGCTCACTCATGACAATGTTAAATGAACAAAATTAACTTCCGACCATTACAACAACATAAAGAAATTAAGACATAACCGATTTGCAGTGAATGAAACACGACCAAGCACTGCAATTAAAAGACGCTACCTGTTGAACATGTGTGCAGTCCCTTAATGTTTATTTTCCTCAGGGACAAGTGAGTCATGCTGCTGTCTTATCAGTCTGGCTGTTCGTCAAACTCCCAGAACTACCAATCCACTCTGCTCTTTGTCTGTCTGTTACATCACAGACTCCTCCCAACAACTTCAATGCCAGTTTGCTGCCTCTTCTTCCATTCCCATTCTAGCTTCACGTTCACTGACATTAGTGAAACAGTAATGAGAATTGGTCCTCGCTGTACCGTATATAAAGCAGCTGTCTGAATTGGTTTGCAGAACTCTTGAGGAGTATTCAGTACTGCGTACTACTTCAGCACAAGAGCCTTGTTTGAAGTCATTAGGGAACCAAGGAGACTGCATGGTCATGGAGAATGATACATAAGATGTCACTTTGCTGTGTGTGTATAAAAAATAGTCAGAAGACAGATTTGAACTCAGTGTGCTGGAGGCTTTATGAACAATCAGATGATCCATTTGGATGAAACAGTGAGGCTGAAGTAAGCGCAAGGACATCGGGAATTAGACAAGTGTCTCTACTGCACCTTTAATTGGCTTATAACGGCACATGAAGTCACCGCCCTGAACTGTTTGAACATTTTACTAAGCACATTTGGAATTTGCAATACACCACAGCCTCTCTGAAATAGTTAACATCAAGACCTTCCTCTCAGTCCTCTCAGCGGAACTCCATGGTCAGAAAGAGAGTTAGACAAAAGGGAAAGCTCTCTCAGTGATTCTCTGTTTCCCAAAACCCTGCACAGTGCACAGACCGCAGACCTAAAAACGAGGTGCTCTAACTGGTCGTGGCTCTTTTCAGCTGTGATGTGACATTGATGAGAGTAGGTGGCTGGCTCGCTGCATGTGGCTCCCAGACCTCTTCACTGGGCGTTTAGGATGAACTCCCTCTGATTAGCATTGTAAGTCAGCAGATGCTTCATGGTTTAGAAGTAATGGGCGCTCCTTCAGTTCATAACCTTCCCATAACCCTCCTTTATGGTCACTGAGGAAGATCAGTCTGGGCAGGGCATACTTAGAACCGTGGATGAGATCTAACCTCTGACTGCACTTAGCTCTCACAGGGGACTGATGAATACAGTCACATGGTGGAGTGTCATGGTAGGCTGATTTCCTTTTGATATTAGCAGAGAGTGCATGCCTTTTAATTGTTACAGTGTATTACTGCTGCGGTATTATAGACTTTTGATTTAATTAGGATATCGTTGCAGAGTTGTCCTCTTTTGTTATGGACTGTTAAATGAAACCTTTTTCTGAGTGGTTCTTGGGGTAGCCTGGATATCACTAAATTGGAGAACTTCCCATTACATTTTGAAAAAAGATGATGGATTTGGTGCTGGTCCAAATCTAAATCTAATAATAAATTGACATCAAATTACTGCCAGAATATAGCACTAGTTGCTACTATCACACTGCTGTTAATGTTTTGACTGACAGACCCTTCAATTTATACCAAACCACCATTTTGACAAAGATGCACAAGTCATCAAAATATTTGCAGATCTCTTTGCGGTTGGTGGAAACCCTTAGTTCGCCTACTAATTTTACCCTCTGCTGAGCTCTCCCAAGGCTGCTGTGGATTTCCTGAGGATTGGCATTTCCCATGAGCGGCAGAGGGTAGGTTTGGCACCATAGTAGAGAGGCTCAGGGAGGCACATGCATGGTTTCCTCCAGCAATCACATGGGCTGGGATGGGGAAGAGGATAGAGAAGGGGGAGGGGGCGATGGAAAGTTGTGAATCGGCAGAGGCGAGGGTGGGTGTGGGGTTATATGTGCTCACCCATCCAGAAGATGTGGGGGATCAGATCACCGAAGCAGAAGGGAGAGCTGGGAAGCTTCTCAGTGTATTTCCCAGCTCTCCATGCCGGAAGCCTAAGGTTTGGCAGGGCTGGGTATGCACAACATGTAAATCAGACCTGACAAAGAACACAGCCATTGGGCAGTGATGAACACCATGATTTAAAGCTAGCTAATGTACAGTAATGTATGTACATGTACGTCTTGTTTACAGTAATCCCAAAAATACATTTAAGCCATGCAAGTGGTTACAACTGGAGTGGACTTTTATTTATTTTTTACCAAAAATTAGCAGGTGTCTAAAAATCCCTCCCTTGCTGTTTTAGCATTACCATCAGCAGTAAGGAAATCAATAGCTCAAAAAATAAGGCTGCTGTACCTCCCAATCCTCCCATCTTACCAATAACTATTGTAAAGCCCTTCTTTATCCGATGTGTCTGATACACATTTCAGAATGACATGGCTCTGAATGTGCTCCCTCTAGACTCCAGACACAGTTTCTGATGGTAAAAAGAATAGCAGAATAAAATGGCGGTGGCACATGCAGCGCTCTTATCTACACTGCACCATACATTTCTCCTACCACCTCCATGATAACCATGGTGTTACACAAATACAGTGTAAATCTTCCTGACCGTTGTATAGCGCTGTGGCGGATTCTCTGGCTGACTTATTGCTTCATTTATCAGGGGCCTAAAGCAGTTGCAATTGCCCGGTATCGTCATAAGCCGGTTGAGTCGAGCAGGTTTGGAGAATTGCACCGGCAGGGCAGGGTCCCCTTCAAACAGACATGAGGCATATGCTGGCTGGCAATGCTGTTGCACAGACGGATGCTGGGAGGATTTTGCTGGCAAGGAGAAGTGGCAAGAGTTCAAAGGCTGTGGGTGAAAATCCTCAGCACCTTTTTCGTGATCAACCCCAACGTCAAGTTACAGCACAGACGGCTTAAACCTCCATAGAAAATAATACACATTGCAAGTTATTTCAGAATAAGAGTATCTTTTTCAATGTTACACAAAAGTAAAGTATGAAATACTTTTTGTTAAAGGACATTTTGTTTTTCCCACTTGTTGAAACGTTCCACTTCACCTTTCATCTACTCATTCCATGAGTTCCACATTCACGCATGCGATCCAACCAATTTAGGGAGAGAGAATGCATTATCGTGATTAGCAGGTGGCCCAAAATGTTGATTAATGTGATTTGATACAGGCAGATAATTCCGCCTGATGTCTAATATTTGACTGATCCAAAAGACAATGGACATTAATTATCATCGTTACACATGCAACTGGCATGAAATTTGCTCATTACCTATTCCCATCTAATAGAGAGTCAATTTATTCAGAATTCCAGGAATCATCTGTGGAAATGTGAAACGAGAGGGTTGTCCACATACAGACGAGAATAAGAGAGCCATTTTGCGTCAGTAAGTGAGTGAGAATATTATGGATGTTAATGGATTTCTAAGGTCTCCACCATTTCAAACAACAGAGTCAAACCCTTACCTTCGAGGTAAACATCAGTCAGACTGCAAGCTTTTTCCTAAAGGGTTCATTTAAAAATGTCTGGGTTCATATGCAATGTTTAAGTTAGTCCTGAATTTATCTCCAATAGTCCCCTTTTTATATCCATGGCAACCTGTTGGTGGTTGTTTAACTGTCAAAAGGGCCAGGCTTACTTTGAATACAATTTAGACATACTTTTCCAAATTATTTTCCCTTTCCCTTTAATAATTCAAAAGTAATGTGCCTTTCAGATTTAGAACATGGAAATTGTCAGTGAAATGGCTTCCCATTACCGTATTCTTGCTAAAATGTACTAGGTCCACCTTTTGAGAATCCATGGTCTCAGACAAAGTGTGACACCAAGCAAGAGAAATCGCCTTGTCACCACTATGATTTGCGGCAGTTTTGCGCTTTCCCATTCAAAAGGTTTGGATTAGGATAAAGATGAACTGAACCTACATCAGAGTTTAGAAACCAAACCCTTCCACCCTTAGGCCACATAAAACCTGACTCGGTGCAATGTTTTCCTGTAGCGTTCAATAAGAGAACAGCGAGTGGCCCAAGGGAGAGGCTGTGAGATTGATAGGCGTGCCACTTTGATCACTCAACTAAAGTAAGCTGCCCCTTTCTCTGCTTTGTGTACATCTGTGTTTATGAAATTGCAATCGATTGTTTCAATTACATGAGCAGATGGACCATGGCATTGTCACCGTTGGTGTGCAAGCTTTGAACAAACCTTTATGATTTCATGTTTTTGCTGCAAATAAAACGTTTGCTCCTTTCTTACTCCATACTCATTCATATTAGGCTTTTATATGCTTCACGTGGAGACTCTACCTCAAGTACTCCGTATAGAAAATGATGCATAAGTCTTAGATGATTGCTCTCGCAAGTGCTGTTGATTCCATTGAGGTGCATCAGTTTTCAGGTAACGTTGTTGTCCATGGTGCTGAAATTATATGAGGACGTGTGGTTGTTGGAGGCAGATACTTGGTGTTGTCGCTCTCCATGGTGATGAAGTTGTGAGAGGAAACGTGTTTCAAGGAGGCAGTTATTTGGTGTTGTTGCTCTCCATGGTTCTGAAGTCTTTGGCCAGTCTAACAGTCTGTAGTGTTGGTGCTTTAAATGAATGCACTGCATGAGTGCATCAAGGCAGTATCCTATAACATGATCAATACCATAGAACCCCACACAGTATGATAGAAACCTTTTGTAGATGTTAGGGAACACTTTCTCTTTCCTCACCACGCACAAAATCGCACACACGCACATACACACAACGCACACACACAAACACACAAACACATACACACACACACACACACACACACACACTGTGCTCAGTGTAATTACCAGTGCTGCACCTGTATTCGATTATAGCTATAGGTGACTGCTAAGATCATCAGCCCGTCAGTGGAGCATGTCGAAGACAAAGACTTCTGACAATTAATATAATAGGGCTGGCAATCAAGAACGGTTCTCCTTAGTATCGGGTGGATGCTCCCCCTTGAATGCAAAGCACACATCATGTAACGTAAAACAGAGCTGCATGGAAGTCTTGCGTAAGATATTAGGCTTGATGTTGTTTATACTCATTAATGCTGTGAGAACAGACCTCCTACTAGAGCAAACATCCCTCTGATTTGTTCCTGTCTTCTATAATTATCACAACCTAGGACAAACAAATTGCCTAAAGACAGTGAAAAGAAATATCTGCTGCTAAAGTGAAGGCTAAAAAACAAATATATCTTCATTATTTTTACAATGGTCTAATTATAATATATCATTTCAGCTGACACGTTAGTTACATATGTCACTTTCGGTGACTGTTTTTGTAAACTATGCAGATACAGTATGTACTGTAACCTTTCTGAAGTTCAGTTTTATGTACACATCAGTGCTCTTCTCACCACTTAGTGTTTGTTCAAATGTTTTCTCCTCCCCCCTCTTCCACTCTTCCCCTGTTCCACTCCTCTGTGCACTAAACTGGAAATGTTACTGTCTGACTGTAATTGTTATGTTTGCCTCTCTCTCTGTCTCAGTCAACATATCCCACCATTCACCACGGGGGGACGCGTGATGACAGCCTATTGTAGTTGGTTGAGATAACACACGGATAGAGTCTTGGGTTGAAGAGAGTTCATTGGACTTGGTGAAACTTGGCTAAACTTGGCTTTCTATCTGTAGATACACATCGATGAGTCATATGTACAGAAAGCTTTGACAAGCTGAACAGTCAGAGTGGAAGTTGTTACGGACGGCATAGATAGCAACGATCATCTGTTATAAAAGATCATAGGGACAAACTCCAACATAATATTTCACATTTTGTTTTGTGGGCATCTCAAGGGATACATTAATATTGATTAGTTAAAATATTATTACAGCAAGAATATTGCGACCACATAGAAAAGATTGGCAATATATTAATAGATTGTACACTTGCATTTCCCCCTCTCGTAGTCTATCTACAATTGCCCTAGTAGGTTGTCTTGGAAAACGGTGAAATTCCATTGACTCTACACAAATCCCTGCTCTAATCCTTAAAATTTGAGTACATTGTATTCTCATTAACCACTCAGTGGCTGGTAAATACAAATCCCTTCACCTTTCACCATGCAGTCAACAGATAATTGCTGTATTCTTCTCTTAGAAGGGGGCCCATGGGGAAAACAAGCAAACAGTCCGAGAGAGACCCAGCAGCACAGTTGGGCTTGACACCGGTAATGGTGGGGTTAGCTCTGCAAAGGCCTTGTCTTGTACAGGTCTGCCATCCCTGACAGAGCAAACAAAATGGCTAATTAGACCTCATGGGAAGGTGGTGAAACTTAAAGGGCTCAAGCTCTAAGTCTTTAAGGCCAGTCCCTGGTGGGTTGGGGCAATGCATGACGCTCTGATTCACGACTTCATTCATGAGTGGTAGGATGCTCACATGCTGTGACTGGGGAACTTCTCTCTTTCTGTTGCTAACACTTACTGTTGTCCTTAACCTCATCAGGCCCAAGGACCCCAGCAAAAATGTGTATTTTATCTGCATGTCTAGCCCTCAAAATGAAGTGTTTTACCATTTCCTTTTCAGGACAACCAGGGCTACAACACACAACAATTTGACATAAACAGTTGCATTCATGAGTTTTATTGACAAATGTCAATCTAAAAATAAGGTAAAAAAACCCTGATAAAAATGAATTTATTAGAATGCTTTAAGTACAGAAATTGTTTACTCAGTGGGAAATTAATATCTAAGTAGTCAGTGACAACTGTGTGGAGTTTGGAGTTTGTGACAGGAACTATGTGAGCTTATTGTAGTATAATAGACACTATGTCCTCGGATTTCCTATGATATTCTATGTAGAAGAACGCCTTACCTTCTAACTACTGGCATGTGAGCGTCATGGAGCAAAACATCACATGTTCGTGAGAGTCTCAGCTTTTAATAGATGGGTCATAATAGTTTGTAGCTCAAACCATTCTGACTTTACAGATGTTTCTGTGAGAAGAACCGTCCCCGGACCGCTTCGGGATCCGCCCTTGTCTCACAAACACCGCTCTAGCTCAGCCCCCAGGTATCACACAGACTAATGGTATCAATGGATGCAGAGGAAATAGACATATCCAATGGTACAACTCATAGGTCTGTAGTTCAAACACACAATGTTAAAAAGGGGTTGGAAGTCCAAAGCGCGCCTGCATCACGGTGGGACTGTAGGAGTTAAAAGATGGTAGGATTTTAACATCTGGAAATCTTTACTATTGAACCCCTCTTTAAGGCCAAGTTGAACCACGGGATGCCGGACACCATATGAACGATATAGGTTAATTAATGCCTATAAGAGTTACAATGGTTCACAATTATTCTTTTTTACAGAAATGTAAGTAAGAATTAAATAAACATAATTCACTTGAATGCTTCCTTTCTTCGGTATTGTCAGTACATCCTATTGATCCCTGGTGCTAGAAACAGATGCATATGAGGCTGCAGCTATGGTACAAGACACATCAATGAGGTAAAACTGCAGATACTTGCAGGTCTGTTGAAGTATGGTCAGGATTTTCCCCTCAAAGCTTCAACATTCAGTTTGAGTCATGATATTATAACATTTAATACCTAATACTCAACGTAGTACACAAGGGGGGCAAATGGTTTAGATACATGGAAATGAAGTTGTAACACATTGATTGGTAATTTACAGAAGTCCAGTTTCTAAAGTGCCAAATTGTATAATAAGGAGAAATCGAACATTTCTCTCTCCCCAAATCATGTACACATTTGCATTTCATCAAATGTTTGCCCTCTCTGTCTGTTAGAAACAACTTATTAATCAACACAGCCTTTTTGAATAAACTTGGACATCAACGTATTCAACATTGACATTTGCATCCGGTGCAATTTGAATACAATTATCTTGATAATCGGCTTGAAATTGTTTGCTGGCACTTGATTGGACCAAATAAAATCAATAGTCTAAATCTAGGAATGTTGAAGTGTTACAAACGGGTTGATAAAATGCATTCATATCCCCTCTGATGTGTTTCAGCCTCCTTCAGATAACATCAGAAACGGTGATTCGTCTGATACCGTCTCAGTGAGACTGACTCCTGTAACTCAATATATGTTAATGTCACCCAGGCAAGGTTCACTTGTACTGATTATCTATGTACCAGATCTTTGATTAAACCAGTGCGGTGGCTGCTGCTGTATGCATTGATTGAAAGAGCAGGTTTTCTGACTAATCTATTTATCTCATTCTATCTTTTTTCTTTAGATCTCAGACAGTGATGACTTCAGTGAGGGTGCTACTCATTTTCCACTGTGTTTTTGATTTAGAACGATTCAGTCAAGCATTAAATCAGTGTTAAATACTGAAGCACAGGAAGGCATCTATTTTTATGCATTGTGATATAAAAATGGTGTTATTATACAGACGGACACAGAGAAACTCAACTGCAAGAACATTTCAGAGGAGTTGTCATGCTCAGAATGATTATATTTTCACTGATTTTAGTGTTTGGAAATTAATGTGAAATAATGTGTCTCCATTTGCAAAGGTTTTATTTGCAATTTCATCCCAGCCCAATGCATTTTAGTACATGAGATTCAGAATTAAATGGATTTTCAGACTGAGACTGTGATGACTGCTGAGCTGGATCTGTAGTGTGAAATAGAAATGACTAAATGGTTACTGCTCTTTCGTAAAATCACAGACAAATTCAAGCTCTGTAGCCTCTGTCAAGAGAATGGTGCATATCATTCATTGGCAGATTGTGAATATTCAGTTTGGCATGTTCCTGTTCAAAGAGGAACCATTACACAATTTAATGTTTCTGAAGAGCTATACCTGATAATATGAGGATACCAATGCAGCGAGAATAGTTTACAATAGAGTTTAAAACTATTCACTGAACTTACAGTACTCTGTACAAAAAAGGACAAGAAAGTACAGTATATTGAACATTTCCTTCATCAGTGACATAGAAGCCACTCTCTGAGTGCTGTTGCATTTCCTTTATCAATGACCTGTACGTTTTTGACATTTTCTTGCTCATTCAAATCAAATCAAATTGTATTTGTCACATATGCCGAATACAACTTTACCGTGAAATGCTTACTTACAAGCCTTTTCCCAACAACCTATGGATTTCACATGACTGGGAATACAGATATGCATCTGTCGGTCTCAGATACCTTTAAAAAAAGTAGGGGCGTGGATCAGAAAATCAGTCAGTATCTGGTGTGACCACCATTTGCCTCATGTAGCGCGACACATCTTCTTAGCATAGAGTTGATTAGGCTGTTGATTGTGGCTTATGGAATGTTGTCCCACTTCTCTTTAATGGCTGTGCGAAGTTGCTGGATATTGGTGGGAACTGGAACACGCTGTCGTACACGTCATCCCAAACATGCTCAATGGGTGACATGTCTGGTGAGTATGCAGGCCATGGAAGAACTGGGAAATGTTCAGCTTCCAGGAATTGTGTACAGATCCATGCGACATGGGGTCGTACATTATCATTCTGAAACATGAGGTGATGGCGGCAGATGAATGGCACGACAATGGGCCTCAGGATCTAGTCACGGTATCTCTGTGCATTCAAATTGCCATCGATAAAATGCAATTGTGTTCATTGTCCGTAACATATGCATGCCCATACCATAACCCCACCGCCACCATGGGGCACTCTGTTCACAACGTTGACAACAGCAAACCTCTCGCCCACACGACACCATACACTACCAGTCAAAGGTTTTAGAACACCAACTTATTCAAGGGTTTTTCTTTGTTTATACTATTTTCTACATTGTAAAATAATAGTGAAGACATCATAACTATGAAATAACACATATGGAATAATGTAGTAACCAAAAAAGTGTTAAACAAATCAAACTATATTTTATATTTCAGATTCTTCAAATAGCCACCCTTTGCCTTGATGACAGTTTTGGACACTCTTGGCATTCTCTCAACCAGCTTCACCTGGAATGCTTTTCCAACAGTCTTGAAGGAGTTCCCACATATGCTGAGCACTTGTTGGCTGCTTTTCCTTCACTCTGCGGTCCGACTCATCCCAAACCATCTCAATTTGGTTGAGGTCGGGGGATTGTGGAGGCCAGGTCATCTGATGCAGCACTCCATCACTCTCCTTCTTGGTCAAATAGCCCTTACACAGCCTGGAGGTGTGTTGGGTTATTGCCCTGTTGAAAAACAAATGATAGTCCCACTAAGCCCAAATCAGATGGGATGGCGTATCGCTGCAGAATGCTGTGGTAGACATGCTGGTTAAGTGTGCCTTGAATTCGGAATAGATCACAGACAGTGTCACCAGCAAAGCACCCCCACACCATAACACCTCCTCCTCCATGCTTTACGGTAGGAAATACACATATGGAGATCAACTGTTCACCCACACCGCATCTCACAAAGACACGGCGGTGGGAACCAACAATCTCCAATTTGGACTCCAGACCAAAGGACAAATTTCCACCGGTCTAATGTCCATTGTTCATGTTTCTTGGCCCAAGCAAGTCTCTTCTTCTTATTGGTGTCCTTTGGTAGTGGATTCTTTGCAGCAATTCGACCATGAAGGCCTGATTCACACAGTCTCCTCTGAACAGTTGATGTTGAGATGTGTCTGTTACTTGAACTCTGTGAAGCATTTATTTGGGCTGCAATTTCTGAGGCTGGTAACTCTAATGAACTTATCCTCTGCAGCAGAGGTAACTCTGGGTCTTCCATTCCTGTGGCGGTGCTCATGAGATCCAGTTTCATCATAGCGCTTGATGGTTTTTGCGACTGCACTTGAAGAAACATTCAACGTTCTTGAAATGTTCCATATTGACTGACCTTCATGTATTAAAGTAATGATGGACTGTCGTTTCTCTTTGCTTATTTGAGCTGTTCTTGCCATGATATGGACTTGGTCTTTTACCAAATAGGGCTATCTTCTGTATACCTCCCCTAACTTGTCACAACACAACTGATTGGCTCAAACGCATTAAGAAGGAAAGGAATTCCACAAATTAACTTTTAAGAAGGCACACCTGTTAATTTAAATACATTCCAGGTGACTACGTCATGAAGCTGGTTGAGAGAATGCCAAGAGTTTGCAAAGCTGTCATCAAGGCAAATGGTGGCTGTTTGAAGATTCTCAAATATAAAATATAATTTGATTTGTTTAACTTTTTTGGTTTTGGTTACTACATGATTCCATTTGTTATTTCATAGTTTTGATTTTTTCACTATTATTCTACAAAGTAAAAAGTAGTAAAAATTAAGAAAAACCCTTGAATGAGTAGGTGTTCTAAAACTTTTGACCGGTAGTGTACACGTGGTCTATGGTTGTGAGGCCGGTTGTACGTACTGCCAAATTCTCTAAAACGACATTGGAGGCGGCTTATGGTCGAGAAATGAACAACAGCTCTGGTGGACATTCCTGCAGTCAGCATGCCAATTGCACGCTCCCTCAAAACTTGAGACATCTGTGGCATTGTGTTGTGTGACAAAACTGCACATTTTAGAGTGGCCTTTTATTGTCCCCAGCACAAGGTGCACCTGTGTAATGATCATACTGTTTAATCAGCTTCTTGATATGCCACAACTGTCAGGTGGACAATGGACAATCTACAGGTCTCCTCAAGCCTACCCGACCCACTCACTGACTCTTGTCTTCTCCATTGAAAGACTTGTGTCTTTCCCTCAACTACTGAGATGGAGTATAAGGTCCCATGATGCCAGTGATGTATTAAAGCTACGTGTAGCTCCTGTCAATGTGCAGGGGTACGAGGTAGTTGAGGTAGTGTACATGTACAGTAGGTAGGGTTAAAAGTGAGGAGGCAATCAGGATAGATAATAAACAGAGTAGCAGCAGCGTATGTGAAGAGTGTGAAAGAGTGTGAAAGTGTGTCTGTGTGTGTGTGTGTGGGGGGCTCAATTTGCATGTGTGTGTATGTTTTGTGAGTGTGAGAGTACAGTATGTAGTATGTGTGAGTGTGTGGGTACGTTAGCTTGGCTCTCTCTGTGTGTTCGTGCCGTGGGAGGACGGGTTTCTTCGTTGGCAGAAAGCAATGGCTAGCTAGTATGCTAACTATTCTAGCTAACTAACTGGCTGAATAAGTTGACGACGGACTCGCTCAAGCTGTCGGGACTAATCCACAACGTTAGACACGGACACGAAAGATCTGCTTGGCGTGTTGACACACTGGTGGTTTGTTGTGGCCGAGTATTGGTGCTAAACCGTGTTGTTGGAGTCCGGCATGCTAGTTGGCTGTGGCGTCAAATGACTAGGTGCCCTGGACGGTTTTCACGGAAGAATACTGAACCAAGTTAGCTAGCTGAATAAACTAAGTTTGTCTATTCGTAGAAAACATTGAACCGCTGTAGTTTACAACAATTATAGTTTCTGAGGTGGAAGTTGGGAGAGTTATATTTGGGTGTTTCAGTGAAACGTAAGTGAGGGAGGCCCCGCTCTCTCGCTTTCCCAGATGTTTAGTTCATTTAATTCCGATCTCCTTTGCATTATTGTAGCCATTTTCTGTAGCCTGTCAACTATGCCTCTGTCTATCCCTGTTCTCTCCTCTCTGCACAGGCTATACAAACGCCTCACACCGCGTGGCTGCTGCCTCTCTAACCTGGTGGTCCCTGCACGCACGACCCACGTGGAGTTACAGGTCTCCGGCAGCCTCTGGAACTGCCGTTCTGCGGCCAACAAGGCAGAGTTCATCTCAGCCTATGCTACCCTCCAGTCCCTCGACTTCTTGGCGCTGACGGAAACATGGATTACCACTGAAAACACTGCTACTCCTACTGCTCTCTCCTCGTCTGACCATGTGTTCTCGCATACCCCGAGAGCATCTGGTCAGCGGGGTGGTGGCACAGGAATCCTGATCTCTCCCAAGTGGACATTCTCTCTTTTTCCCCTGACCCACCTGTCTATCTCCTCATTTGAATTCCATGCTGTCACAGTCACTAGCCCATTCAAGCTTAACATCCTTGTCATTTATCACCCTCCAGGTTCCCTTGGAGAGTTGAGCTTGACGCTTTGATAAGTTCCTTTCCTGAGGATGGCTCACCCCTCACAGTTCTGGGTGACTTCAACCTACCTACGTCTACCTTTGACTCATTTCTCTCTGCCTCCTTCTTTCCACTCCTCTCCTCTTTTGACCTCACCCTCTCACCGTCCCCCCTACTCACAAGGCAGGCAATACGCTTGACCTCATCTTTACTAGATGCTGTTCTTCTACTAATCTCACTGCAACTCCCCTCCATGTCTCTGACCACTACTTTGTATCCTTTTCTCTCTCGCTCTCCTCCAACACTACTCACTCTGCCCCTACTCAGATGGTAATGCGCCGTCGCAACCTTCGCTCTCTCTTTCCCGCTACTCTCTCCTCTTCCATCCTATCATCTCTTCCCTCTGCTCAATCCTTCTCCCTCCAATCTCCTGATTCTGCCTCCTCAACCCTCCTCTCCTCCCTTTCTGCATCCTTTGACTCTCTATGTCCCCTATCCTCCCGGCCGGCTTGGTCCTCCCCTCCTGCTCCGTGGCTTGACGACTCATTGCGAGCTCACAGTGACCAATAAAATTTGATTTGATTTTTTTGATTTGAACAGGGCTCCGGGCAGCCGAGTGGAAATGGAGGAAAACTAGACTCCCTGCGGACCTGGCATCTTTTCACTCCCTCCTCTCTATATTTTCTTCATCTGTTTCTGCTGCTAAAGCCACTTTCTACCACTCTAAATTCCAAGCATCTGCCTCTAACCCTAGGAAGCTCTTTGCCACCTTCTCCTCCCTGCTGAATCCTCCTCCCCCTCCCCCCCCTCCTCCCTCTCTGTGGATGACTTCGTCAACCATTTTGAAAAGAAGGTTGACGACATCCGATCCTCGTTTGTTAAGTCAAATGACACTGCTGGTCCTGCTCACACTGCCCTACCCTATGCTTTGACTTCTTTCTCCCCTCTCTCTCCAGATGAAATCTTGCGACTTGTGATGGCCGGCCGCCCAACAATCTGCCCGCTTGACCCTATCCCCTCCTCTCTTCTCCAGACCATCTCCGGTGACCTTCTCCCTTACCTCACCTCACTCATCAA